>NC_066583.1:574145798-574445798 GCF_024323335.1 Lathyrus oleraceus | reverse complement strand
AAAGGTTTAAAAATAAAATAAATTCTCTATTCTAAATTCTAAATTATTTTATTAAAAATATTTATCCTAAATTATCAGTCATTTTACAATATTAATACAAAATTAATATTTTTTTTCGAATATACTTTATACTATTTATTACTATTCATTTTCTAATTATTTTAATTTATATTTTCTATATAATTAATAAAGAATGATTTTGTAAAGTCATATATAATTTGTCTTTTCCATAAATTGTGAAATACCTAAAAAAATATATAATTTAAGAACAAAGTAGTCATTTCTTGAAATTTGAATGTAACTAGAGTTTAGGGTTTAGAGTTTATGGTAAATAGTTAAATGAATCCGGTTCAAGTTGATTTTAATAAAAGTATAAAATTATTTTTTTAATTATTTTTTCCAATATAAATTTTCTATAAATGAGTTTCTTATCTTGTGTCCCTAGAGCACAAGTTAGCATTACCCTTACCCTTTAATGCTAACTTGTGCCCTAGGGGCACAAGATAAGAAACTCATTTATAGAAAGTTTATATTGGAAAAAATAATTAAAAAAATAATTTTATACTTTTATTAAAATCAATGCACAATTTCCTCCACAACATTACTTTCTTTAGTTCTTAACTTGTGTCCCTTGGGCACAAGTTAACATTACCCTTTATCTTAAGGATAATGCTAACTTGTGCCCTAGGGGCACAAGATAAGAAACTCATTTATAGAAAGTTTATATTGCAAAAAATAATTCAAAAAATAATTTTATACTTTTATTAAAATTAATGCACAATTTCCTACACAACATTACTTTCTTTAGTTCTTAACTTGTGTCCCTAAGGCACAAGTTAGCATTACCCTTTATCTTAAGGGTAATGCTAACTTGTGCTCTAGGGGCACAAGATAAGAAACTCATGTCAATACAATGATTAATTAATCATAATATTTATTAATGGTAAATAATGCATATACTAGTAGTTTGGACAAATAGTGCATAAACTCTTGATTCTTCTCATTAAATGATTTCAGTTTTTATATAAATAGAAGCACACTATGGACATATTTGACACATGAAATACATATTTGTTCGCTGTCGACTCTGTTTGATATCATTTTACATGAGTACAGAAAAGCCCCGCGAAGAATCGTATTTTTCGAGATGCGGCAGCTAGGGACCATGATTCAAGCAAGAGAGAGTTAAGCCTAATTTAGTTAAATTTTCAATAAATGTTGACTTTGCTTAATTGTTTCCTTTATGCTTGTTTGCTTATTTGTTTTCTTTACGCTTTCTCTTTTTTATATGCTCATTATCATGCTTATCTGCGAATCCTGGGATGATATCTTTAGTAAAGCTTTACACCTGAGCTTTGGGAAAACAAGAGAAAACACATAGGTTATAATGGAAGTTGTGTAATGTTAGTCCCCAAGGACCTCTCCTTGTGTTCCTAACATGAAGACTCCCCCTAGAGTAGACATTTTTCTTAGATTTCATTATAAGATGGCTAGCTTGTCACGTAATGTTTATTCACGAAGGATCCATGATTCTAGGGACCCCTCTTAAAACCAACTTCGGCTTTGGTGGTTGTGCAATGTTAGTCCCTAAGGACCACTCCTTGTATGCCTAACATGAAAACCCTGCCTAAAATAGACCTTTTCGTCACTCTCATCATAAAATGGCTAGTTTGTTGTAGGACGTTGATACGATTAAGGTTTGTGACTATGGGAACCCTATCCACCAACCCTAGAAAGCCTAGAAGTATCCACTATAGAGGGAACCTAAATTGGTTGTTCTGGAAATACTCATGTTATCCTGGATCCTAACTATACCTGCATTGCATTTTCTTTACATATAAAAATACAAAAAAAATCCATGCATCTACATTTTATCAGCATGCATGCATATCATTTTCCAAAACAAAAAAAAAACTCATACCACCTTCTATCCATAACCAGTAGGCTAACTTCCTGATACTCGTATCGAACCCTTGAGGGATACTAAAGGATAATGAAGCGCTTGGAGAAGAATCAAGTTGAGATGAGAATGGATATGAACAACATAAAAGGCAAGATGTACCAGATGTTGGAAGTTATGCTAGCTCAGTCGAAGAACAATCTCCAGCACGCTGTTACAGAGAATGTCGGTGCTACCTCAAGTTTTACTATGATGACTAACCCATTGTATGGCCTTCATCCTGACTATGCTCCTCTATGAGTGAATGTTCCTACCCATCCTCTGCCTGTGCATGTCATAATATCTAATGAGATCCCCATTAGGCAGGATAATCCCATTGTTCATATTAATGAGCAAGATACTCGGTATGCGTTCTTCATGCCAAATTCTTTGGGTGCAACCCAAATAATGCCATTGACCAATCCTGCTAATGAAAGGCTTCGTGCCCTTGAGGAGAAATTTTGAGCCATGGAAGCACATGACACTCCTGGGCTCGATGCCATTGATATCTGCCTAGTATCAGGCCTGATGATCCCTCCAAAATTCAAAGTACCCAACTTCGATAAGTACATAGGTCTCAGCTGCCCAAAGCGTCATTTGGTTATGTTCTGCCAAAAAATGTCCTCATATACCCATGACGCTAAGTTGATTATTCATTTTTTTAGGACAATTTGAGTGAGGAATCATTGAGTTGGTACATGGATTTAGAAAGAAGTTGTATACAATCATGGAGGGACTTAGCCAACGCCTTTCTGAAGAAATACCAGTACAATTTTGATGTGGCTCCCGGTCACATATAGTTGTAAGATTTATCTCAAAAGAGTAGTGAGTCCTTCAAGGAATATGCACAATGGTGGAGAGAATTGGCAGCCAGAGCGCAACCACCACTTTTAGACAAAGAACTGGTTGACATGTTCATAGATACTCTACAAGGCTCTTATCTTATGAAAATGGTAGGCAGTGCGTTATTGATCTTCTTTGACTTGGAGATAGTGGGAGAGTGCATCAAGAGAATGCTTAAAAGCAGAAAAATCCAAGACGCCTCGAGCATCTAGGCTAGTGAGACTAAATCCTTAGCAATTCCCAAGAGAAAGATAAGGATGAAACCAATACAATCATGGCAGGTGTCGGGTATTCTCATGGTGCACCAACAAGATCTTATGATCCATTATCTTTTCAGCAGTCACCATTTTCAGCGCCACGTTGTAATTATAGGAAACCAGCAACGCCTAGAGTGCCATACCAGTAACCCTGGACCACTCCTCATTCAAATCGACGAGTCCATGGTCGAGGACATTATAATCAATATCAGAATCATCTTAGGCCTCGAAACAATCGATGATAGTTTGTCATTACATGATTTTTATGAGTATTTACGATGAATTCGATGAAATCTCAAGTTAAAGATGAGCTAAATATGAATAATTATAAAGAAAACGAAGAATTCAAAGAAATATAGCAAAGCCAAGAAATCAGGAAGAAATTGTGAAGAAACGAGCAGTTTTTAACACAATTTACATCTTGACGTCTTTCCAGTAAATTGATCATATATGAAGTTCTGTAACTCGTTTTGACGCGAGTTTTTTTCAAATGAAGCTAAATAAAGGATCACGTACGCGATATAAAGGATCACGTATGCGATATAAAGGATCATGTACACAATGCAACATGTTCAAAATCACGTGTGCGGTAGAAAAGTATCACGCACGCGATGGGTTGTTTTCTGGGCTTCTCTGACGCGTTTTGACTGCTTTAAAAGGGGAAATTTGGTATTTTTTGGGGGGTTCTTCAACTTTACATGAAAAGTAACGATTTACAACACCATAAGGCATATTTATAGAGCATTTGAAGCCATTGAAGGTCAATTTTTTAAGGGAATTCTTATGCAAACCTCTTATTAATATTTGGTATTGTAATTTCAATTATGAGTATCTAATTCACTCTAGGTTAGGTTGTGTTTGATGAACCTATTTTGATATTGTTAGGACATATGTTTGATTTGATCTTGCACAAGTAATTTAATCTATAATTCTATTCAATTGCACCTTGTTCTTAATGCTTTTTATGTGAGATACTCTTTTAATATAATTTTGGGCACATAGGGAATACTGACCATTAGTATATCTGTTGGACCTAGGAAAATTGTTGTGCTTACACTGGTTGAATATGGACAGGAGACCCCGAGTAGTGGCTTAGGAATTAACGATTTGTTGCATTGTCTAATCCTGCTTACATTGGTGGACTAGGGATAGAAAACTCTGAGTAGTGATTAGTGATCTATATTGCAAGAGATTGGTTATAGCGGTTTTGTTAATTCGTCATGGAATTATAGTGACAATATCATTCATATAATGCATTGAATATCAACAATAGAGAAATAGAGGATTCTATATACAACCTGGCCACTTTAGGTATTTTGTTAGAACACTTTATTTTATTTTTTCATTCAAAACTCGAAAACCCCCTTAATTTAGTATTTTTTATGCATTTCATAATATTGTCTTGTTAAATAACAGTCCATGTGGATTTGATCTTTTTTATTACTGCAACATTATTAGTACACTTGCTGAGAAGTCATCAAAAATCTAGAAAGAAGGAAGGTTCCCTTATATTTAATTCCTATGACATATCGTCAACTTCTACCATATCTGATTCAAAGCTCGCTCGTGGAGCTCAAATCTCTTAAGCCGTTGCCACAAGCATTCTCATCTAGGTATGATCCCGATGTGAAATGTGAATATCATGTTGGCTCAATACGACACTCAACCGAGGACTGTAAAGCTTTCAAAGCTAAAGTACAACAGTTGATCAAAAAAAAGTACATAGCCTTTTCAAAAGGAAACCTGGTAGTGAACATCAACCTCCCACCTAAATAAGTTCGAAGACTTCAGGGAGCTCCTCCTAAATCTAGTGATTCAGACAGGAAGTCATCCTCAAAGCTGATAATCATTTGATTGTTTTATCATTTTCATTTGTAATTTATTTGTCTGTTAAATGCTACTTGTTTTTAAACATTATGGTTTGTTAATGGTATTACTAATGAAGTGAGCATGCATGTCTTGAATCAATCATTTCATATTCACTAATTTTCTTCTTTTATATAAAAAAAAGTCCATATTTCTCCCGTTCACTTTCTATATCAAACAATTGTTTTAGCAAAAATTGGATGGAGGATGACGAAAATGAAATACCCAAATTACTAACGGTATGCTTTTGGATAAAATCTTGCTGATGATGTATATGCATGTAATACCCTGTATTTCCTTAAATACTCAAATTCCTATTAATTGAGATCAACTGAGTTCCTGTGTGCTCTAAAAGTTATCAGTTGGAATAAATAGAGTAAATAGTGAATTCAAATTGACTTAATTAATATTATTTGGGGTTGACCCTTTATTAATTGGGACATTTTGGTAAACCTAATAATAGGTTAATTGCTCTAGTAGAACAAATATTAAAAGTGTAGTATCACTTGGGATATTTGTTACTACTAATAATCTTTTCTAACCACATATTCCTCGTGGCAAATGGTGGCCACATGTTTATATCCTATACCCACCAACCTTGTACCACTCCATTTTTCTCTATGTATCAGAAAAGCTAATGGAAAGAAGAGGAAGCAATCTAGTGGAGAGAAGAAGGAGGAGAAAAAAATATTGCAATCCATCATCATCACTCCATCACCATCCCATCTCATCATCTTCTTCAACCTCCTCTTCCATTCCTAAGGTGGGTTCTAGGTAGAACTTTAGATTTAGAAGTTAGGGTTTGATAAACCATGGAATTTATAGTAAGATAGATGATATTATGATTAGTTTCTCCATGAATCATGTAAATCTCCATTGATGATGCTTCTATATGTGTTTTTGTATTTGTTGGATTCTTGGGATATCATGATGTGGTTGTTTCTTTGATTGCGTTCATCATTATTGGGGAGAATAAGAATATACATGTGGTAAGGTGTTTTTGATGTGTTTTCAAGATTATGATAAGAGATTGGTTTCTAGAAATGGAACCAATATTAGGCAGGTTGAAAACTATGTTGTTGTGCAGAAGAAATTTTTTATTTATATAGGGACCAATCGATTGGTTCTGGAGTTTTTTCCAGACCAATCGATTGAATAGAGTTTCTGAGTTATGGAGAAGTGAAAAATGTTTGGGACCAATCAATTGGTCCTTAGTGACTATCGATTGTATTGTCTTCCTATTTTGAAGAAAATGAATTTTTTATAGAGCCAATCGATTGCATGAACTTATTGACTTTGAAATTTGGAAATTCGTTCAGCTGTCAATCGATTGACACTCAACATCAACCGATTGATCCTTTGCATTCTTTGAAAAACAGGAATGTGAGATAAACCAGTCGATTGGCCTCCCTAACTAATCGATTGGCTCATGCCTAAACCTTCAAATTTCATTTCTTTGATGTTCCTAAATGTATTGCATCAATTATTAATCACTTACCATCTTATACTTGTATTGAATCAATGTTAAATGTGAAAATTACATGTTGAATCAAGTGAGTTAACATAGGGATCATTTTTAGGCTATAAGTTAGACATATAACTTAGATAAAAGTAGAAAGCAACATTTATTCGTATGATACCTATGTGAAGGTCGTAAATGAATGGTTGTTATAGTTGAGACTGAGACGCTTTGTATGGAACATGCATTGTTATTGATTGTATATTGGTGAATGAAGTCACCAGTGATTGATGAATCTAGTTATGTTTTATGGAATTAATCATGTATTCAGAATGTTTTACCCTTGACGGTGTACATCCCTATTTGATATGCTTAGATGAGTAAGCAATAGGATATGACACCAATGATTCATGCCTCAATTGGGTTTGAGCCCCAACCATGGTGGACATGAGGGATAGATGGACACCAAAATGGGTTAGAGGCCCATACGATGAAAGATACCCTAAGTGGGTTAGAGGCCCATACGGGTGACGGTCGCTTGGATTGAGACTGAGACTCATAGAGGACTCGATATCCACCGTGAAATTTAAATCATACGAGCATGCATGAACTCGGCTTGCCCTAGACGTAGGTCCACTCAGGGATTGATGTTTCGTGAATCTGAATAGTGACTTATTTGAGTTGTGAGAACTCAGGAGCATGTTGCCATACATTGCGAGACTTTTTCCCATCGCTTAAGTATTACTTCCCTTGTTGACTTAAGTTGGATATTGATTAGAAAACCCTGTAGAGCCGAGTGGACCCATAAGATAGGGAACCCACTGGGATTATTATCTCACCCCATGTTGTTGATTATTTTTCACGTAGTTCCGATCAAGCGAAGGGTAAGGATAAGACAGAGTGATGTCCTTGCTTACCTGATGTTTTGGATGGCTTCTTCGCTGTGTAGATATTTTTTGAGATCATTCTACAATGATCTAGTTCCTAGTTTTATTTTGGGCACCTTTATGTATATTTAGTGCCATGTAGTAATTTCTTTTGGGCATGTAATATGTACACTATTGCCGCTAGACGCATATGTATTTCAGTACCAGTATTACACTATGTATAATATGTATTCTAGACATATATTATATGTGGGTGTTACAATGCATTATTTCAAATCCTAATACATTAGAGAGATAAGGAGTTAATCCCTGATTAACCACTTTGAGCCTAGAAGTTGGTGTTTCTTTTGGATATAGAAAACCCTTACGCTTAACACGGGGGCATGGCATTGTTTAGTTAATATGACTACGCATTTGAATTGCAAGAGAAAAACATCCCATCTAGGGATCAACCATATTCTATTTTTCACACACATCGTGAAGTGTCGAAGGAATCATGAAAAATCCAAAAGTTATGTAGGTTACTCTTCAATGACCAATAACATGGCAGACACTAGCCTTTCCAACCTAAAAAATCATCAAAAAAGACAAAAAGAAAAAAGTTTGCTAAGTCAAACACCCGAAGAGGTGACTTAGGAAAAAATTAGGGCAATCATGGTGGACTGAAAGCTTCAAAGAAGTGGTCCAGGCAATAGTTAGGGATAAAAAAAAGCAAAAGCAAAAGCAAAAGAGGTCATAAAGTCCTCAAACACAGCCAAACAAGATTCAATGACCACCATATTAAGAATCAAAAGGTCACCGACATCCATGACAAAAAATAAAATAAGGTGACTGTCATTTCAAGAAAATCTTTGTTGGTTATATGTGTTGGAAGCAATTTTGGTAAAACCTAGAGCGTTCACAAGTTGTCACATGTGATGTCTTAACATAAGATATCATGTACCTGCTGGATGTTTAAAATGTAATTATGCAGGATTTTTCCAGGATGTCGGACCCGATGTCATGACATCTATATACAGAACATTCAGTCTGAATGTTATGTATTATGTGATTGCATTTTTAATGCAAATCTATGTTTGATTGATGAGATGATTGAACACGCTATCAATCAGTAATTACAACGAGATTAACTTATTTTCCAAAGAGATCTAATCAACTGTCATGAGAAGATTTAAAACGAAAATAGTTTTAGGGTTTTATGATGTCCAAGCCTAGCCAATTGCTTCTATAAAAAGTACATGGAAAACCTGATTTGATACACAAGAAATAACGAACGAAATATTGAGAGAGAATAAGGGTTTTAGTCTTGTGTGATCGTGTGAATTGTAAGCCATTCAATTCATCCATAGATGATTGAATTGGTCTGATTTTTTTGTTGTAATTTGTCACTCAAAGCTTTTAAGCATGAGTGTGTGTCTACTTGATTGAAGTTGTTAAGTAAGATCAAGTGTGTGTCTCTTAAGAGTGTCTTCTTTTCATTGTAATTCTTGGTTTATATCACTGGTGTGATTGAGGGGGAGTGAGTGGGATCTCATATCTAAGAGTTCTTAGGTAGAAGTCACACAGGTAGAGATTAGGTGAAAAAGACTATAACTTGTGTTGTTTACTGAGAGTCTTTGAATTGATTCTATTTTAGTGGATTTTCTTCCTGGTTTGGTAGCCCCCAGACGTAGGTGAGTTTGCACCGAACTGGGTTAACAATTGCTTGTGTCTCTTGCATTAATGTTCTTTATCTTTTATCCTGTTTGTATTGTTCAGATATTAGTGTCGTAACATTACCTTCGACATCTCATATCTATACCAGAATTTCAATTGGTATCAGAGCAGGCATCCTGCTCTGGTTCTGGGTGAGATCTAGGGACGATACTTTCTGGTACTATGGAGAGAGATGGAGGATATGTTCACAGGCCACCTATTTTGGATGGATCCAACTATGACTACTGGAAACCTCGAATGGTAGCCTTCCTAAAATCTCTGGATAATAAGGCTTAGAAGGCTGTGTTAATAGGCTGGGAACATCCAGTAGTTACTAAGGAAGGAGAAGCTACAACTGATAAGAAGCCTGAAGAACAATGGACCAAGGAGGAGGATGATCTAGCCCTTGGAAATTCTAAAGCATTGAATGATATATTCAATGGAGTAGACAAGAATATCTTCATATTGGTAAACAACTGTGAGGTGGCTAAAGATGCTTGGGACATTCTCATAACCACTCATGAAGGCACCTCTAGAGTAAAGATGTCTAGACTGTAGCTACTCACTACCAAGTTTGAAAATTTAAGGATGAAAGAAGATGAAAATATTCATGAATTTCGTATGAATATCCTTGAAATTGCTAATGCCTCAGGAGCCCTGGGAGAGAAGATGTCAGATGAAAAATTAGTAAGGAAAATACTCAGGTCACTTGTAACACCCTTCTAAAATACCCCAAATATTTAATTAAAACAACAAATATATATATCAGAGTAATTATGCAATTAAGGGTGTCACACAATCATTTCACACCATTCACCATAATAACTGTCATGCTCTTTTATTAATTCAAAACATAAAGCATTTGCACAATACGCAGCGGATAGAAATCAATTCAATCATGTAAAACATGTAACACGTTACATGTAAAATTATTCAACAAGGTAAAACATCCCGTCCCGATGTTACATCTATCAGAGCATGACCCACTAAGGAGACTACACTAGACTCCAAGCACTAACTTCTACTCAATCACTGCTCGTTACCTGAAAAATAGTTGTAAGGGTGAGTTCCTCAATCGATATAAAAAGCATTATAGAATATCATGAAATGCTAAGTAAATAACACATTAATCACCCTAATCATATCACACATTCAGTAACGGCACATCAACTCAATTATCATACTCAATACCAACACAATTCATACTCATACTCAATGCCAACACAAACACACGTATAATATTGGAATACATCCATTCATATTATACGCCATACATACATTATGCAATGAGACTCCATGCATGCGGTACCGACTATTCGTGAACATATAGTTCACCTCACCGATCAAATCCAGATACGGCTACCAAGCCCACTAGTCCCACTCATTTGAGACCTAGTGACTCACTCACTAATTCCTCACCACGGGAATTAGCTACCACCAACTCACTAATTCCTCACCACGGGAATTAGCTACCACCAACTCACTAATTCCTCACCACGGGAATTAGATACCACCATAAAGACTACAATATGCATGCTAAATCACCTAGAAATGCAAACTCATCAACAATAATCCACAATGGACATATGCTCACACTCTAAGCCATAAACAGTCCATTCACAATTGCATACATAACATATACATTCACAGCATTATGCATACCATCATACATTCCTCAACACACGTATCAAAACATCATATCATGTCAAATAATTAATCACAGTATTAGCACACTCCACTAATACCTATACTGCTCAAAACAGCGGGAATTAATCCCTATTACATCATACGCCAATATAGGCCAAACACCAATTATGCACACATTATTCAAATATTAATTTTTCACTTTTCCAACAGTGTTAACCGGTTAACGCCCTGGGTTAACCGGTTAACGCAACACAGAACACGCTTTCTGGCAAAACTCAACAGTGTTAACCGGTTAACGCCCTGGGTTAACCGGTTAACGCAGACAGAACAACAATATTTTCACAACTCACAACAGTGTTAACCGGTTAACGCCCTGGGTTAACCGGTTAACGCAAGCAAAACAGCAATACCTCACAATTCCTAACAGTGTTAACCGGTTAGCACCCTGGGTTAACCGGTTAACGCAAGACAGAAAGCTGTTCCTGCGCTAACACGAAGCAGAATGCAGAATTCTCCGCATTTTCCGCCGTTGGAGGACTTCCGGACCTCCGATTCCGATTCCGTCAAAAGCTATACATTCGGGAAATCACAACTCACACAAATACAGATTCAATTACAGCTTTAACACAACTTATCCAACACAATTTTTCAGCATTCAACATCCCAATTAGGGTCAATTCAACGGTTTATCACTACCCATTACATGTTAACCCATAATACCCATTAAACGACGATAAACCCCCCTTACCTGAGTTAATCCGGCAATCCTTTAGCTTCAAGCTCTTCTCTTCTCCAACCTTCTTCCTCTTGCTCTGCCTCTTTGCCCTTTTCCTCCTTTCAGCCGCTTCTCTGCTTTTCACGTGAAACCCTTTCTTTACCAAATGGGACTCTTTTTCTTATTTCCCACTTATATACTTCAATAATAAAATCCAATAATATTATTCCAATAATAATAATAATCCAATAATATTCCAAATTATTTAATTAAATTAATAAATATAATATTAACTTAAATTAAATAATTATCTTATTTTTATCGGGGTGTTACATCACTCCCTAAGAGATTTGCTATGAAGGTGACAGCCATAGGAGAGTCTCAAGACATCTCCAATATGAGAGTTGATGAGCTAATTGGATCCCTCCAAACATTTGAGATGGGAATGTGTGATGGATCTGAAAAGAAAGCCAAAAGCATAGCCTTCATGTCAAACACTGAGGAGGAAGAGGAGGAAGGTGGTCAAGATATTGATGAAGATCTGGAAAATGATGTAGCAATGTTGGGAAGACAGTTCAACAGACTTCTGAAAAAGATGGATGTAAGATCTAAGGCTAATGTCAAGAACATCTCATCTAACATTAGTAAATCCAACAATGCTGGAAGAAGAACAAGGTCAGATGAAAAGCCCAAAGAGGGAAAAGGAGTTCAGTGCCATGAATGTGATAGGTATGGACACATTAGAACTGAATGTGGAACCTACCTCAAGAAACAGAAGAGGAGTCTTGCTGCCACTTGGTCTGATGAAAGTGAAATAGAAGAGTCTGCAAATCTTGTGACTGCCTTGACTAGAAGATGGGGTTCTGATGAAGACTCAAGTGATGATGAAGTAACTTTTGAAGAGTTGGCCACTACCTACGGAAAGTTGTGTCACAGAAGTGCAGAAGTGTGTCAACAAGTTGAAAGCCAGAAGAAAGTGATAGCACAGCTGGAGAATGAGAAGGCAGAACATGTGGAAACCATCTCCAAGTTGAAGACTGAAGCTGTATTCTTGAATTCTAAACTGGATGAGATGACCAAGTATGTAAGAATGCTAAACAATGGATCTGACACCTTAGACAAAATTCTTCAGACTGGACAAATAACAGGAGACAAGTCTGGCATTGGGTTCAATGAATCTAAACCTAAGTGCAGCCACTCTGGTAACAAACCAAAGTCCAAACCTAAGTGCAGTCACACTGGGAGCAAACCATAGATGTCACATTATATGTCACAACATAATAAAGGAAGATAGCAAAAAGGGAAACATCAAAGATGGAGATGCCATTACTGTGGAAAATTTGGCCACATAAAACCATTCTGCTATAAGTTGTATGGCTATCATAGTCCTGCTCATCATCAACCTAGACCCAAACATCACAGACCTGTCAACAAAAAGCAATGGGTTCCTAGGACTAATGTCACAAGTCTGATAGCTCACACTTCCTTCAGAGTTTCATCCAAAGAAGATTGGTATTTTGACAGTGGATGCTCCAGACACATGACTAGAAACAAAAACCTGCTAACTAGCCTTCATCCTCATGCCACCGGCTATGTAACCTTTGGTGATGGAGCAAAGGGTGAAATCAAGGGGATTGGTAAGCTTGACTGCCCTGGAGTTCCTGACCTTGACAATGTCCTACTTGTTAAGGGATTGACTGCAAATTTAATAAGCATCAATCAACTGTGTGACCAAGGTCTAAATGTTAACTTCACTAAAACTGAATGTCTGATTACTAACAAAGAAAGTGAAGTGATCATGAAAGGAGTCATGTCTAAAGACAACTGTTACATGTGGAGTTCTCAAGAAACTGGTTATTCTTCAATGTGTACTTTAGCCAAAAAAGAAGAAGTGAAGATATGGCATCAAAGATTTGGCCATCTGCATCTTAAAGACATGAAGAGGATTATATCTGTTGAAGCTGTTAGAGGAATTCCCAACTTGAAGATTGATGAAGGAAAAGTCTGTGGGGAATGTCAGATTAGAAAACAGACAAGGATGTCACACAAGAAGCTCAGACATGACACCACTTCCAAAGTTTTGGAACCCCTCTATATGGATTTGATGGGACCCATGCAGGTGGAAAGCCTTGGCGGGAAGAAGTATGCGTATGTAGAGGTGGATGACTTCTCCAGATACACCTGGATCAATTTTATAAGAGAAAAATTTGAGGGTTTGAAGTCTTCAAAGATATTTGTCTCAAACTTCAAAGAGAAAAGGAAAGTCAAGTTATCATAGAAGTGATCATGGGAAGGAATTTGAGAACATCAAATTTGCTGAATTCTGTTCTTCAGAAGGAATTCATCATGAGTTCTCATCTTCCATTACTCCTCAGCAAAATGGTGTGGTGGAAAGGAAAAATAGAACCCTTCAAGAATCAGCCAGAGCTACGATTCATGCTAAGAAATTGCCCTACCACTTTTGGATTGAAGCTATGAACACAGACTGCTATGTTCACAACAGAGTAACCTTGAAGAAATGGACTCCTACTACCTTATATGAAGTCTGGAAAGGGAGAAGACCTACAGTCAAATACTTCCATGTGTTTAGGAGTAAATGCTATATCTTGACTGATCGTGAGCAAAGAAGGAAGATGGATCCCAAAAGTGATGAAGGAATATTTCTGGGCTACTCAACAAATAGCAGAGCATATAGAGTCTTTAATTCCAGAACAAAAGTAATGGTGGAATCTATCAATGTTGTGGTTGATGATCAACAGACTGATGTCACCGACGATGTTGAGACATCTTTGAATGATCCCCCAGCTGATTTCTCAGACAAAAATAAGGAGAGTGAACCTCCTCAAGCTGAACCTGAAGATGACAAAATCAATAAGGGACCCTCCATCAGAATTCAGAAGGATCATCCCAAAGATCTCATTAGATCCAAATAAAGGGGTCATAACTAGATCAAGGGAAGTGATCTCACATGGCTACTTTGTGTCCAAGATTGAGCCTAGGAATGTCAAAGAAGCCTTGACTGATGAGTTCTGGATCAATGCCATGCAGGAGGAGTTAGGTCAATTCAAGAGGAATGAAGTATGGGAATTGGTTCCTAGACCTGAAGGAATAAATGTCATAGGTACAAAGTGGGTGTATAAGAATAAATCTGATGAACAAGGGGTGGTTACTAAAAACAAAGCAAGATTAGTAGCACAAGGTTATACTCAAGTTGAAGGAGTGGATTTTGATGAAACATTTTCTCCTGTAGCTCGCCTTGAGTCCATTAGACTATTGCTTGGAGTGGCATGTATTCTGAAATTCAAACTGTTCCAAATGGATGTAAAAAGTGCCTTCTTGAATGGCTACTTAAATGAGGAAGTATATGTTGAACAGCCTAAAGGATTCACATATCCAAATCTTCCAAAGCATGTGTACAAATTAAAGAAATCCCTCTATGGTTTGAAGCAAGCTCCTAGGGCTTGGTATGAGAGACTCACAGTGTTCCTCACTAACAATGGATACAGGAAATGAGGTATTGACAAGACCCTATTTGTGAAGAATGAAGGAGGAAAACTCATGGTGGCACAAATATATGTAGATGATATTGTGTTTGGTGGGATGTCAGATCAGATGGTCGAACATTTTGTTAGACAAATGCAGTCTGAGTTTGAGATGAGCCTTGTTGGAGAGCTGACCTATTTCCTTGGGCTACAAGTCAAGCAGATGGAAGATTATATCTTTCTATCTCAAAGCAAATATGCCAAGAACATTGTTAAGAAGTTTGGCATGGAGAATGCAAGTCATAAAAGGACACCTGCTCCTACACATTTGAAAGTCTCCAAAGATGAAAATGGTGTTAGTATAGATCAAAGTTTGTACAAAAGCATGATAGGAAGTTTGTTATATCTCACAGCAAGTAGACCTGACATTGCCTTTGTTGTAGGTGTTTGTGCTAGATATCAAGCTGAACCAAAAGTCAGTCACACAAACCAAGTGAAGAGAATACTGAAATATGTCAATGGCCCCAGTGACTATGGGATGTTATATACTCATGGATCTGAATCTATGCTGACTGGTTACTGTGATGCTGACTGGGCTGGAAGTGCTGATGATAGGAAAAGCACATCAGGTGGATGTTTCTTCTTGGGGAACAACTTGATATCATGGTTTAGCAAGAAACAAAATTGTGTGTCCTTATCCACTGCTGAAGCTGAATACATGGCAGCTGGGAGTAGTTGTTCTCAACTGGTTTGGAAGAAACAAATGTTGACTGAATACAATGTCATACAAGATGTCATGACATTGTACTGTGACAACCTGAGTGTTATAAATATTTCCAAAAATCCTATTCAGCACAGCAGGACAAAACACATTGATATTCGTCATCACTTCATTAGAGAACTTGTGGAAGAGAAAATCATAGCACTGGAGCATGTTACTACTAAAATGCAATTAGCTGACATATTTACAAAGGCTTTGGATGCTAATCAGTTTGAATGTTTAAGAGGGAAATTGGGGATTTGTATCCATGAGAATTTATAGCAATTAATGTGGAGTGGAAAAGGTAATAAAAATATTGTCTGCCCACTTAAAAGAAAGTGCCTCATTTATGGAAAATCATTACCAAATATTGGAACTACCATCTATACCATTTTCACACTCAACCTCAGCACAACCACTTCCATCTTCATCAAACTGTATCAACCATCTCTGCTAGGGCAACAAAAATATTTTCACAAGTTCAACAAAATGTCACAACATTCGTCTTCTTCTGGTTCAAAACCCACTCACAAAGCAAGGACTCCCTCCGTGGATTTTCTGGATGAAGACGTTTTGGAAGTTATTCCTCTCTCAGTAATCCCAGGCGACGCCCCTGGTCCATCTTCCACGACAGGAAACACTCAAGGTAACAATTATGACAACCCTCCTCCTAAGGATGACATGCATTATACAGATCGTGTCATTAGGAATCTGGTCACAAGGATCCTAAATGAAGGACACTCAGTCAAGGGAGTTTCGACTCCTCTATCTAGAAGGGACCCCTCACCTGAGGTGGAACCTCAAAATGAGAAAGATGATGATTCATCTAGGTTAGAGAAAGATATTGCTGCTGAGGGACTGTGCTTTCTAGGAAAAACCTTGCCTAGTAAGAAACCTGTAGATACTTCTCAATCTAAGAAGCATGACTCTGCTGAAAAGGTGATTGATTTGGAGGAAGAGAGCTCAGATAGTGAAGATGACACCTTGCTTCATCACTTGGAGCCAAGTGTTGCAAAGAGAATGAAGACCAGGAAAGGGAGGTCTGTGGCTGATATGATGACAGCCAGAACTAGTAAGAAGGTTGTTGCTGTAGGTCCTTCAAAATCATGGAGTAAAGTGGAAGTCAAGAAGAGAAAGGTCAGAGAAAGTTCTGATTCTAAAGATGATGTCGAAGACGATGTCCCAGACATCTCTCCTGTTAAAAAGCAAGCTGTTAGAAAATCTCCAGCTAAGGTTGTTGTTGTGCGTTTGGATAACATTTCATTCCATTTGGAAGATGGTGCAGCCAAGTGGAAATTTGTGATATAGAGGAGAGTTGTTGTGGAAAGGGAGCTAGGGAAGGAGGCTGTGGAAGTGAAGGAGGTTATGGAATTCATCAAGTCTGCTGGTTTGATGAAAACAGTTAGTGCATTGCCCCAATGTTTTGAAAGTCTGGTGAAGGAGTTTGTTGTGAACATCCCAGAGGATATTGCTGACAAGAACAGCAAAGAGTTTTGCAAAGTGTTTATTAGAGGAAGGTGTGTAAGGTTCTCCCCTGCTGTAACCAATAAGTTCCTAGGAAGAGGAACAAAAGGTGTTGTTGAGTTAGAGGCCACAGACAATGAAGTCTGTAGGACAATCACTGTTGGACAAGTCAAGGAATGGCCAAGCAAAAAGCATCTCTCGGCTGGCAAATTAACTGTAAAATATGTTATCTTGCATAAGATAGGTTCAGCCAACTGGGTGCCAACAAACCACATCTCAACAATATCTAATGCTCTTGGAAGGATTATATATGCTATTGGAACCAAGCTCAACTTTGATTATGGAAGGTTCATGTTTGAACAAATTGTTAGACATGCTTCCACCAATGCAGTGAAGCTGCAAATTGCCTTTCCCTCAATTATTTGTGGAATTATTCTAAGCCAGCAACCTGGTATTTTAAGCACAAGTGATATCCCCAGTAGAAGGAAGCCTCCATTGTCCATTCATTACAAGTTATTTGAAGGCAGTCATGTAAATGACATTGTCATGACATCTGCAATGAAGAAGCCAGCCTCTCAAGGTGGCCTGATTGCTCAATTGAAAGAAACCTGTAATGAGTTGGAAGCTGGGATTAGGGTGGCTAAGGCTAGGAAAGAGGCGTTAGAGGTTCTCATTAGTATCTTGGAGCAAGAAGAGATGGATAAGGTTGGTGAAGCCAAGGAAACAGATGCCCGCACCTCAAGTGAGAGGTCTAATTCTCAAGATCAATCTAGTGGCAGTTCTGGATCTGAAGGTGAAGACGATGCTACCTCCTCAGACTAAGTTGTGATATTGATGGTCCCCCTGTTATAATGTTGTGTGTTCTGGATGCTTGGATGCTTGGATGCTTTGATGTTTTCTGTTTTCTGTTTGTAGTTTTTTTTTCCAGTCCTTTCTGATGCCATGATGTAATTTTTGGGCTCTTTATGAGTTCTCTTGATTTCTGATTATCTCAGCTAATGTAGTTGTGTATAATTATGGTTATGTACCACCTAACATTTATGTTTAACATTTTATATGTTATAACATCCTTTGTGACATCCTCTGCTGGACTGATTGACATTTATTTTGTTTAATTGGTCACTTTGGTCTATTTTGACTAAAAAAGGGGAGAAGTTAATATGTGGAGAGCTGCAGTTAATGTGTGGAGATATGGAGAGTTGCAGTTAATATATGCTGAAGTAGATAGCTAGGCTAAACAGGTGACAGTTGATGTTGAACAGAATAATGTTCTGTACAGGTGATATTGAAGGAGATGTCAGAAGGAGATTCTGATAATGTTGGACAGAATAATGTTCTGTACAGGTGATGTTGAAGGAGATGTCAAAAGGAGGTTCTGAGTGTTTCAGGTGCAGTCTGAATGTTACAGGTGCAGTTGTTATTGAAGGAGATGTCTGTGTTGAACAGACTTAGGGGGAGAAGAAGCACTCATGTGTTTAATGTGTGTTTATTACTAGTTGCTATTATAGCTAGTAATTGTGTGTTTATTTCTTCTGTTGCTGCTTAACTGGTGATATGTGTTTACTCTTGTCAACAAATGGACTGATATATGTTTTAGCCAAAAATTTCCAAAGGGGGGGTTTGTTGGTTCTATGTGTTGGCAACAATTTTGGTAAAACCTAGAGTGTTCACAAGTTGTCACATGTGATGTCTTAACATAAGATATCATGTACCTGCTGGATGTTTAAAATGTAATTATGCAGGATTTTTCCAGGATGTCAGACCCGATGTCATGACATCTGTATACAGAACATTCAGTCTGAATGTTATGTATTATGTGATTGCGTTTTTAATGCAAATCTATGTTTGGTTGATGAGATGATTGAACACGCTATCAATCAGTAATTACAACGAGATTAACTTATTTTCCAAAGAGATCTAATCAACTGTCATGAGAAGATTTAAAAGGAAAATAGTTTTAGGGTTTTATGATGTCCAAGCCCAGCCAATTGCTTCTATAAAAAGGACATGGAAAACCTGATTTGATACACAAGAAATAACAAACGAAATATTGAGAGAGAATAAGGGTTTTAGTCTTGTGTGGTCGTGTGAATTGTAAGACATTCAATTCATCCATAGATGATTGAATTGGTCTGATTTTTTTGTTGTAATTTGTCACTCAAAGCTTTTAAGCATGAGTGTGTGTCTACTTGATTGAAGTTGTTAAGTAAGATCAAGCGTGTGTCTTTGAAGAGTGTCTTCTTTTCATTGTAATTCTTGGTTTATATTACTGGTGTGATTTAGGGGGAGTGAGTGGGATCTCATATCTAAGAGTTCTTAGGTAGAAGTCACACGGGTAGAGATTAGGTGAAAAAGACTGTAACTTGTGTTGTTTACTGAGAGTCTTTGAACTGATTCTATTTTAGTGGATTTCCTTCCTGACTTGGTAGTCCCCAGACGTAGGTGAGTTTGCACCGAATTGGGTTAACAATTGCTTGTGTCTCTTGCATTACTGTTCTTTATCTTTTATCCTGTTTGTATTGTTCAGATATTAGTGTCGTGACATTACCTTCGACATCTCATATCTGATACCAGAATTTCAATCTCGTTAGAGCTTGAATCATCATTTTCACTCTTACACCATTGAACTCTCTTGGAAGTTGGATACGTATGTTGAATTAACTAAACCTATGACTGAAGATAAACAAGAAGAAGGGGTGATTTAAAATTAAATTTTGAGCCATATATCCTTTTGTTTTGAAAACCACGAACTAGACCATGTTACAACCCTTAAAGACCTAATTTAGGTAGGATTTATTTTGAAAGCGTACTATACCAAGGTTGCGCAAACTGACTCCTAGAGATTTGCTAATATTTTACATTAGTGCCATATTCTCATTGTATCTTTCACATTTTGAATAGCTAAATCAGCATTGTGTTTGAATTGATGGTCCACTCGTCACACACTACTGCGTCATTTCAATAATGATTTTCTCAAAACCTGCATGAGCATTGCATTAAAATTACCATTTTTTAATGAATAATTTTGACTGCAAGTCAATACTTGACATCAGGGAAATTCCAACAAGGAGAAATTAGATAGAAACTTGATCATTCGTCAATATTTACTAGAATAAAGACCACCTCATAACCTTATGGATCATGGCATGTCATCCAATGATTATGTTACCCCAAGAACTGGTCAATCTAAAACAAGTTTCCAAACATCCATTAGTTAGGGGAAAATCATTCAAGAATCAATTTATCCAAGAAGAACCATTTCAGGACTCTATCAACCAGGGGTCGATCACCTAGAGGTTTTGTTTATTAAGGGCATATCCCTTCAAAGCTCGGTCAACCTAGAAAAATCACTTCAAAATTCATACCGGTGTAATTCGTCTCGAAGCCATATATTGGTACAACTGCTATCAAAATGCCTTCCAAGGAAAATTCTTCAAAGGCCTACAGACTGGGGCAAGATGAGTTACAGAAGGGTAAGTCATCTACATACTTCCAAGCTTCTCAAGCAAACTCTGTTGTACATCAGTAATTGTCGAGTTCGAGACAAGTGTCGGGGAATCATGATAGCACCCCATCAAATAATCTTTGACAGACAAGAAACCTTGCTGAAAAAGAACCATTCCTTCCATTACCTACCGCAGGGGCTGTAACACCCTATTTTTCTATAAATTATTTATATTAATTAATTATAACTCTATATGTGTATCTAATTATTATTTGTGTGATAATTGAGATGTGTTAGGGCAACAAGGGTGGATGATCATTGGGTAGAGAGTGTGGAGAGTGATTAGAGGTTGGTAGATTTATTTATAATTATTTAATTAATTAAAATAATGTTTTAGTGTTATTATTTAGATGAAATAATAAAATAAAAGGAAATGATGATTTTGGGGTGGAAAGTGCGAATTATGGAAAATTAAAATTAATAATGTAAGTTAGTAAGAAGTTGAGCCTTAGTGGAATATTAGAAAGATAGAAATTAGGTTTTTAATTTAGGAGGCGAGAAGTGAAGGAAAATGTTTACGGTAGGTGAAAATTTTGGAATTGAAGAAAAAGAGTCAAGAGAAGAGAAAAGCAAGGAAAACTTCATGAGAGCTCTAGGGAAAAGAATAACCAAAAGCTTGAATTTTTCTAGAATTACACGGTAAGGGTGGGAATTTGATTCAATAATAGGGATATGAATGGAAGGGAAGAGGAATGTTTAATTATCTTTGGGTTAATGATGAATATTGATATTTGTTGAATGAAATATAAGTTTTAAAGTGTCCATGTATGTTCATTATTGATGTTGTTTGAATATTTTAGGGATTGATATAGTATATAGATCCATGCTTCTATGAATATAAATAGTGATTGATATAGGTGTGCTTATGACTAAACTTAAAACCATAAAATATTTTTGGTGATAGTTTTATGGACGTTTTTGGAGTTGGAGAAGATGAAAATCGTGCTGGAAATTTCAGAAAAACAGTAACTTTGTGGTAACGCCTATGTGCGCGGTTTTGATCGTAACTTTTAACTCGTAAATTATTTTGCAACGAGGTTTAAAGCATTGGGTAGATGAAACAGATGACTATAACTTTATTTCATGGGTAAAATATTGTTGGTGACGATTTCATGGACGTAAATGGGATTGGAGAAGATGAAAATCATGCTGGAAATTTCAGAAAAATAATAACTTTTTGGTAACGCCTTCGTGCACGGTTTTGATAATAAATTTCAAATTGTAAATCATTTTAGGACGGAGTTCCAAATGTTGGGTAGATGAAACAGAGGGCTAAAACTTTGGTTCAGGGATAAAATAGTTTTAATAATTTTATAAGAGGTTGGTAGTAGGTGAAAAAGAAGTGTATGATGCAACGAATATGGACGACGTCCGTATTAACAAATTACTTGATGTGTTGTGAATGATTGAGATGGTGTTTGATTATATTGGTGGTAGTCCGGAATGATGGATTACGTTATGCATGATTTCAATTGTGTGATCGATTATGGATCACTAAATATTATTATAATTATTGTGTTAATTGCATTATTACCATGCCATACATCCATTATTGATATGTTGAAGGAGATAAGTCATAGGTCCGAGGGGGACGAAAGACTTATCTGGAACTCAAAAGAGTGAGTTAGGGATTCCGAAGGGGGAATCAGGTTCGTAAGAAGAACCAAATTTTGAATTGGCACCACATGCATTTGAGTCATTGTCGTTGTGGTGAGTCGCATAACATGAATGAATTATATGCGTTAATTATGACTATGTGTGATGATGGTGTTGTTGTATGTGATGTTGATGATAATTTGGGCGTGAGAATGTGATATGTTATTATGCATGATTATGTAGATGTTGTAATCTATTTTACATTCTATGTTATTATTATTGAAATGAATTTTCACCCCTTCTGTTTGAATGTTGCCTTTACATGGGCATCATGCAGATATTCAAGAGTAGAGACGTTGTTGTGAGTGGAAGTTAGCTCATGGAGCTATTTCTTTTAGTTTATTCGTGTTAGCTTTGGTTATGCTCTGATATGTAACATTGGGGAGAGAATTACTTATTTTGTGTTGAAATTTCCTAAGAGACAATGCATGCTCTCGTATTTGTTTTATATTTTGGTGTGATAGCACTTGTAGAAGACTCATGAGTCGGTGCTTTTAATTTTGTTATGAAAAATATTATGAGGTTTTAAATTAGTATTTTTTTTATTATGATTACGCTGCGAAGATATTCAAATGAGTTAGATGTCGTGTAAACATCCTAAGTGCAAATGTATGCAGTAAAATATTTTATTGTAACCCAGGCTATGATTATTGTGACTGACACCCTAAGTGATTGTATTTTGTTAATTAAATTCTTTGATAATTACGTGCGGGTTTTTAGGGTGTTAAATAGTGGTATTAGAGCAGGTTGGTCTATCCGGCCAGGTCGTTCAACTATGTTTGTTCCCTAGTATGCGACATGTATGTAAAAACATTGTCGATGCTTGTTTTGTTTTCTATTTGCATGTTGGGAATGAAACAAGTGAAGGAGAAGCATCTGCTTCTCTTGAATGTTCCAACTGTAGAGAGCTTGGGCATCATGTTGCTGCATGTGAGGGTGCAGTGTTGGCTAGTTCAATTGTTTTTAGAATATTGTGTTTTTCCTGAACCCGAAGAGAGGTCGAATTCGAGGATGGTGTCGGTTAGCGAAATGGTGTGATCCTTGAGGAAATACGTCCAGGTGTTCTTGTTGTTGACTTCCTTGTGGAGAGATAGGCGATGTTTTGGCTAGAGATGAGCCAGTGCTGTGTTGAATATCCTTACGTGTTTCTTAAGGGTGTGTACGATTTGTCTTTCGTTGGAACAAGTTGGTGTTATTCTTAGAATGAATTGGTGGGAGTTAAACCAAGTGTTTACCAATTGTTTTGATAAGTCGATGTAGTTTCATGAATCCAAAGAGGATGTGGATTCGAGATTCCTGTCTGCTGATACAGTTGGGATGTCTTTGAGGGAGAACGGTCAAGTACTATTGAGATTTGTTTATCGGAGAGTGAGGAGAAATGTGACGGCTAGTGATATGCAAGTGGTGTGTGAATACTTATATTTTTCTGAAGATATTTGTGACTTACCTTTAGAGCGTGAATATGAGTTCGATGGAGGTGAAAAGTTAATGTTTGTATTTGCTAAGCAAGTGAGAGATATCGTGAAGGATGGGGCACAAGTGTTTGTGATGTTAACTTTGTTGGAAGCTAAAGGCAAGGGAGTAGTTCATGATCTTCCTATAGTGTGTGAATTTTCGAGAGTGTTTTCTGAAGACATCAGTGATTTACTACCAGAGTGAGAGATTGATTTTACTATTGACTTGGTACCCAATACTAGTCCTATTTTTATGGCTCTGTACAAAATGTTTGCTTTTGAGTTGAGCGAGCTGAAGAAACACATAGAAGAGTTACTTGAGAAGAGAATTGTTCGACCAAGTGTTTATCCTTGGAGTGCGTCGATATTGTTAGTAAAGAAGAAGGATGGTAGCATGAGGTTGTGTGTTGACTATCGACACCTAAACAAGGTGACGATTAAGAATAAATATCATTTTTTGAGAATCAATGATTTGATGGATCAGTAAGTCGGTGCTCATGTTTTCAGTAAAATTGATTTGCGGTCGGGTTACCATCTGATTCAAGTGAAACCATAATATATTCCAAAGACTACATTCATAATGAGATATGGTCACTACGAGTATTTTGTGATGTTGTTCGGTGTGACCAATGCGCCATGTGTGTTTATGGAATTTATGAATAGGATTTTTCATCAGTATTTGGATATGTTCGTGGTGGTATTCATTGACGACATTCTAATTTATTCGAAGACTGATGAAGAGCATGTTGAGCACCTGAGAGTGTACTTGACTTATTGAAAGAGAAGCAATTATATGCTAAACTATCTAAGTATGAGTTTTGGTTAAGAGAAGTGAGTTTTCTTAGCCATGTAATTTTTAGTGGTGGTATTATGGTTGATCCTTCGAAGGTTAATGATGTGTTGCATTAGGAGACTCTGAAGCCTATTTCGTAGATTAGAAGTTTCCTTGGGCTAGCTGGTTATTATCATAGATTCATAGAAGGTTTTTCGAAGTTGGCGATGCCTTTGTCTCAATTGACTTGAAAGGGTCAAGCGTATGTGTGGGATGTTGCTGGTGAAGAGAGTTTTGTAGAATTCAAGAAAAAAGTTGATGACTTCTCTAGTTTTGATTCTTTCAAGTACAACCGAACCTTTTGTTGTGTATTGTGATGCTTCCAAGATAGGTCAAGGCGGTGCATTGATGCAGAATGAACAAATTGTGGCTTATGCATCAAGACAAATTAGATTTCATTAGAAGAATTATCCTATGCATGACTTAGAGTTGGCCGCCATTGTGTTCGCACTTAAAATTTGGAGACATTATCTATTTGGCTATAGATTTGAAGTGTTCATTAATCATAAGAGCTTGAAGTACATATTCAATCAGAATGAGTTAAATATGAGGTAGATGAGGTTGGTTGAATTGTTAAAGGATTATGATTTTGGTTTGATTTACCATCCTGGTAAAGTCAATATAATGGGTGACACACTGAGTTGGAAGACGTTGCATATGTCGACATTAATGGCTAGGGAGTTAGAGATAATCGAAGAATTTAGATATTTGATTTTGGTTTGTGAAGTCACGTCGTAGATTTTAAAGTTAGGTGTGTTAAGCTTACCAGTGGTGTTTTGAAAGGGATTAGAGAAAGTCAGAGGGCTGATTTGGAATTGGTAGATCATTTAGCTTTAATCAATCAAGGTCGAGGTGGTGATTTCAAGATTGATGATGATGGTGTTATAAAATTCCATGACAAAATCTGTGTTACTGATGTGCCTGAACTCAAGAAGAGTATTCTTGAAGAAGGACACCGAAGTGGTCTGAGTATTCATCTGGGGGCTACAAATATGTATAAGGATTTGAGAAAGATGTTTTAGTGGCATGGTGTCATACGGTGAACTGACTTGGGGTGTTTTGCTTTTTATCGCAATGTCGCGGATAGCAAGAGTCGCCACCGACTTTTCTTTTATCCAATAAGGAAAGGTGGAAAAGAACAGGAAAGACCTCAATAGATTTTGGGTTCGGGGGGTACATTATACAAAGGGAAGGTGTTAGCACCCTTTGTATCCATGGTTATCCATGGGCTCTTAATTGCTGGATCACTTATATTTTTGTCTGAAAAGTGTTCGTGAATTGTTTTAAAAAATGTTTCGAAAAGAGAGTTTAACTTTGTAATGATTCTCGTATGAATGTATACAAAGTATTTATCTTGGTTGATTTTGACAACGGTTTAGAAAAATGTAACTTGGTAATGATTCTAGTATGAATGTATACCAAGTGGTGATTTTCTAGGATTTGCAAAGTGTGAGGGGTGGGAAATGTTTTAGGTTATGATCCAGCAATTGAGAGTTATACCTTCCTAAGGTCGTTATGAACGTTTCCTATCCTTATGAGGGTAAAACTGTCCTTACTATTGAGAAGTAAGTAATTTTACCCTTTGGATGTTTAAGGGTCATCGTAGGGTCATCGATAGGTCATTGAAGGCAACAGTTGTAAGGATACCTTAGCATTCGAAGGGACGATCATCATTTAACCGTAGGCTACACCGAAGGGTCATCGAGGGACGAAATCATATATTCGAAGGCAACATCCGAGGGACTATGATTTATTTTATGATGATTTAATCGAAGGGCCATTGCTAAGTGTATCCCCACATTCGCGGGACATGACCGTAATACCGTAATATCATAAGGCAAAAGAGAGGTCCAAGATCACATATTTAAAGGCCGCATTTTAAAGTTAATTAGGTGATTATGATGAATCTCCACATTAAAATCAATACATTAAAAATAATACATTAAAATTAATACATTAAAATTAATTATTAAAATTAATTATTAAAATTAACACATTAAAATTAATTAAGCAATTTAGGGTGAGCCTCCACAAGGGTATCCCACAAATAAAGTGGAAGACCTAACGGCGGTCTTTTTTTCTGGGACATACGAACCTTTGCAAAATTCAACAAACGGGTTAGCATACCAAATCAGGGTGCAATCGAGGATTACACCACAAAAGAAATCACAACAGTAATAGGATCAAATAAACAATGCCTGGCTATGATAAAACATGAATGAAAAGTCATAACAGAAAAGCTGGCTACTGTCAGGTTCGCGCCTGCCTCGCCTAGCGAAGGCTTAGCGAATACTCGCTGCATGCTCGCTTAGCGATGTGCTAGCGAGCGGCTGCGGATTCCGGTTTTAATAACGATATAATGGCAGCAAGCTTCACACTTTATAGCATTCATTACAGAGATTATGTGGTTAGACATTCAACGGTTCATGCATACTTAAATTCATATGTAAAACTTAAGATAGTTTCATAAATTCAATCATGATACCATGTGCAAATTAAGAACATAGGGTAGTAATAGCAATGCCAACCTGTTTGTAATCGAATGGTAACCTTGAATTGGCTGATCGGATCGAATTGAGCGGAAGTGACCTTGCCGCCGCCGGCTTTTCCTTCAGGGCTTCCTTTAGGGTTTTCCGTCTGTAAGCGCTAGGGTTTGCTTGCTAGAGTTCTCCTCTCTCCTTTTTTCGTTTTTCTTTTCATTACTGAAGTGCTGGTATTTATAATGCCCTTTTTCATGACCTAATGGGCTCAGAACGAAGCCCGAAATTTTTTGTTGTCTGTCAGCCTCGCTAGGCGAGCTGGTAGCGAACGTTTGCTTCGCTAGGCGAGCGTGTAGCGAACGTTCGCTAGGCGAGCGTGTAGCGAACGTAACGTTCGCTAGGCGAGCGTGTAGCGAACAGGCCAGTTTGGGCCATTTTCTGGATTGGGTCATTCGTGAGCTGGGCCTTTGTCCCTTTAAGATCAGTGCCATAAAATGAGTCGGAATGCCCCTGAAAAATGTCTTGAACTATTGATGGGCAAATTTTGGGGTATGACAGCTGCCCCTGTTCAATATTCTTGAACCGAGAGAGTCAGAATGGTATGTGTCGTTCGTGGTCTGGAGGTGAAAGATTATTGAACACTAGAATGCCCCAACAATTTGCGCTTGTCCATCAGTCTTGACGGAGATGGGCTTAAAGATGCCATCCAGGAAGTTTGATGAGGAGATTTCCAGATTGTGTCGTACGTTAGACGATATCTGGAGACATGGGTGTCACACCGGGTCGTACTTCAGACCGTATAGTGAGTCATCCATTATGCTGTCGACTTCGCCAGGGAGTCGGAGTATGCTATATACTGCTGGGGATAAGGGATCAGAATGGATCATACACTGGACCGTATCTGAATACCAGAGTGAGTTGTTCGTTAGGCAGATGACTTTGCCGAGGATGAAAAATCAGAATGGATCGTACGCTAGATCGTCTCTGAGTTGAAGATCCAAATGGGTCTTATGATAGACTGTATTGGAGTTGCAGGATGAGCCGTCCATTAGGCTGAATCTGATGATAAAAGGGGGTAGTCGTACACTAGACTACACTTCAGAAATGTACCGTACACTAGGTAGCATCTGAGGAGACGAAGGTCAAATTGGGTCGTACATTAGACCGTATCTGAGCAGACTGAGCCGTCCATTAGGCTGAATCTGATGATAAAAAGGGGGTAGTCGTACACTAGACTACACTTCAGAAATGTACCGTACACTAGGTAGCATCTGAGGAGACGAAGGTCTAATTGGGTCGTACATTAGACCGTATCTGAGCAGAATGAGCCGTCCATTATGCTGAATCTGATGATAAAAAGGGGGTAGTCGTACACTAAACTACACTTCAAAAATGTACCGTACACTAGGTAGCATCTGAGGAGACAAAGGTCCGATTGGGTCGTACATTAGACCGTATCTGAGCAGAATGAGCCGTCCATTAGGCTGAATCTGATGATAAAAAGGGGGTAGTCGTACACTAGACTACACTTCAGAAATGTACCGTACACTAGGTAGCATCTGAGAAGATGAAGGTTTAACTTGGTCGTACATTAAACCATCTCTGAGCAGAATGAGCCGTCCATTAGGCTGAATCTGCTGAAAAGGGAGTAGTCGTACACTAGACTACCATTCAGAAATGTACCTGTCCGAAGGTAGCATCTGAGAAGATGAAGGTTTAACTTGGTCGTACATTAAACCATATCTGAGCAGAATGAGCCGTCCATTAGGCTGAATCTGCTGAAAAGGGAGTAGTCGTACACTAGACTACCATTCAGAAATGTACCTGTCCGAAGGTAGCATCTGAGAAGATGAAGGTTTAACTTGGTCGTACATTAAACCATATCTGAGCAGAATGAGCCGTCCATTAGGCTGAATCTGCTGAAAAGGGAGTAGTCGTACACTAGACTACCATTCAGAAATGTACCTGTCCGAAGGTAGCATCTGAGTAGATGAAGGTTTAACTTGGTCGTACATTAAACCATATCTGAGCAGAATGAGCCGTCCATTAGGCTGAATCTGCTGAAAAGGGAGTAGTCGTACACTAGACTACCATTCAGAAATGTACCTGTCCGAAGGTAGCATCTGAGTAAGGGAGTAGCCGTATACTAGACTACCATTCAGAAATGTACCTGTCCAAAGGTAGCATCTGAGTAAGGGAGTAGCCGTATACTAGACTACCATTCAGAAATGTACCTGTCCGAAGGTAGCATCTGAGTAAGGGAGTAGCCGTATACTAGACTACCATTCAGAAATGTACCTGTCCGAAGGTAGCATCTGAGTAAGGGAGTAGCCGTATACTAGACTACCATTCAGAAATGTACCTGTCCAAAGGTAGCATCTGAGTAAGGGAGTAGCCGTATACTAGACTACCATTCAGAAATGTACCTGTCCGAAGGTAGCATCTGAGAAGATGAAGGTTTAACTTGGTCGTACATTAAACCGTACTTGAGTTGTTGAAGATCAGAGTGGATCGTATGCTAGATCGTATCTGAGTTGTTGAAGGTCAGAATGGATCATACGTTAGATCGTATCTGAGTTGAAGGGGTCATATGTTGAGCTGAATCAGGATGAACCGTATGCTAGGCTATATCTGATAGTATTTGTATATGTTGTATTGGCGATAAATGTCTGGGATGGGCTTATAGATGCCATCGTTGGGAGGATGTCAGAATGAATGTTGACATGGAGTATATCTGAAAGGTGTAGTTGAATCCTGAATGTAATTGATACAGATGTCCGTCTGAATGGACCTTTGTGTTGATTGTATCAAGAGGATAGTTAACCTGAAAAATAAAGTTAGCTTCATGCCATGTCATGATGCATGAGATGCAAATGTTGTATGCATGCGTGTGCTGTGAAATGATGTGATGAGTGAATTATGCGTCTGGAATAAATGCGAGCATTGTGTGCATGTATATGTTATGAAATGATGTAATGTATATGATGCGGAATGAAAATTGTATGTAGGTATGTGATGTGAAATGATGTAATGAATGCACTATGCGTCTGAAACGTTCTTCCAGGGGACTCTACTGGGGAATAAATCTCAGTCTTCTGGTCGGAGATATTTGTATTGACGACCCTTTCTTAGCTGGGGGATACTTGATTTCTGTCTGACGATGGAACCACTCAACAGAGCCTGGCTGGGGATGGAAGAGATGATCTGTCTATCTGGTGGTGCCGACCTCTTCTGGGAATAATTGGCGTTGCCGGGGAATAGAATTAGCAACGGATTCATTGGGAAGCAGGGTTAGACCTTATCCACGATCCTGAAGTCTCTTAGTAACTGCCATTACTATTCTAGGCATGTATTTTTGGTAAATATTGATCATATTCAAATGCATAAGTCAATTCAAATTAAATCAATGGACATTTACGCAAACAAAACAGAAAAAGTGAAAACAAAAGCATCTTTTTTGGAGATAAAATTGTATTGATTTTGAAAGAGGGCCCATAAACAGGCAACTTGTGTAAGGGAGACAGAAATCCTAGTAAGAGGAAATTGTCAGGCAAACAAAGAGAAAGCTATGCAGAAAAAGTCCTATTGATTTTAATTCCACTACTGTCATCATGTCTTCAAGCATCTCATCTCCTGCTGTCGGATAGAAGTGATTAGTTTGTTCAGTCCTTGGAACTTGGTTGAAGCTGACAGAGAACGGGACATAGTCATACGCTTTAATCCCTAATTTTTGCCTGGACCGCCTTTTCAGGTTTTCAGTCCACCAGGATACCCATTTTTGCCCAAGCCGCCTTTTCAGGTTTTCGACTTGCCGGTTGTACATTTGTATATGTTTATCCCTAATTTTTGCCCGAACCCTTTTGGTTCGCCGGGATGCCCTTACTTTTGCCTAGGTACGTCGACCTAGCGGGTCTTTGTTAGGCGTAGTATTTTTTAACTATGTCCGCGTTCACAGGATGCGGGAAGTCTTCGCCATCCATTGTAGCAAGTACCATGGCTCCACCGGAGAATACCTTCTTAACCACAAATGGCCCTTCGTATGTGGGAGTCCACTTGCCTCTGGGATCCCCTTGTGGTAGGATGATGCGCTTGATCACCAAGTCGCCAATGTGATACACCTGTCTCTTGACTCCTTTGTTAAATGCTTGGGTCATGCGCTTCTGATATATCTGCCCGTGACAAACAGCCGCAAGTCTCTTCTCATCAATCAAGTTTATCTGATCGAGTCGAGTCTGAATCCATTCATCCTCGCTTAAACCCGCCTCTTTCATGATCCTTAGAGAGGGAATCTGAACTTCCACTGGTAAGACGGCTTCCGTTCCGTAGACTAAAGAGAAAGGGGTTGCCCCTGTCGAAGTGCGGTAACCATGAAGAGCAAAAGGTAACATCTCCTGCCGGTCTTTGTATGTTACTGTTATATTCTTGATATTGTTAGCAGCCTCCACGGCGCTGTTCGTCTTTGGCCGGTACGGAGAAGAGTTATGGTGCTTTATTTTGAACTGCGTGTAGAGTTCAGTTTAGTACCATTATCAGTGATAACTCTCTCAGGAGACAGCAGGTTTCTCAAGTAGATATTTGATAGAATCCATCTTAGAAGTCAATAAGGTGGTATGATTCAACATATACTGTCTTAGTCGGCGAGCAGCCCAGGCCAAAGCACAACAAGCTTTCTCGGGCTGTGAGTATCTTGTTTCACAGTCGGTACCTTTTGCTAAAGCAGTATATGGCATGCTCTTTTCGACCAGACTCGTCATGTTGCCCCGACACACACCTCATTGAATTTTCTAACACGGTCAAATACATGATGAGAGGTCTTCCTTCAACTGGTAGCATTAGAATTGGAGGTTCTTGGAGATATTTCTTGATTTTGTCATTCATCATTCCATACCATCTCTTGATTTTTCTTTTTTGGTAATTTGAAGATGGGTTTGCAGGTAGCAGTCAAATGTGGGATGAATCGGGCAATGTAATCCGAGTGCCCCAAGAAACCTCTGACTTCTTTCTTGTCTATTTCAGTACCCATTGCAATTTCAATTGATTCCTCCTGCGGCTGTATGGTCTTTTCTTCTTGTAGTAATAGTCTGACAAGTTCACCAGGGACTTCACAATCTTCCTCGCTTCCATCCTCGGCTTGGTAGATCGGATTTTCAAAGTCATAATGAACAGTAGCAGAACTATTATCAACAGGATCCAGAGTGGATATGGATCGGAAAACTGTTACGTGCGTGTGTGCAAGAAAACATAGCTTGTTTTGAAAAAAATGACAGGAAAGATAAAGAGCGCAATATTTGAATGCAAAAAGTCCATTGATTTATTGAATATGAATATGCTTATGAAATGACAAAACCCTTGAAAAATTAGCTATTATGCCCCGGGTATAGACACAATGCTTTGAAACACAAAAATAGCAATAACAATTACTCCTGACTAAAGGAAATCGGGATAGTGTCTTCAGCCTTCCAATTATTGGGTCCGTCACCAATTGTTGGGAAAATCCAGCTATCCAAGTCATAATCGTTATCAGTATCTTCCACAGCATTGACAGTCTCGTCAGGGTTAGATAGAGGAGCAGTGATGACATTAGGTGTCTCCGGAGGCTCGAACTCAATTTCCCCAGCGTCGATCATGTCCTGAATTTTATTCTTTAACAGCCAACAATCGTTTGTATCGTGCCCAGGGCTATCGGAGTGATATGCACACCTGGCATTGGGATTATAACGAGGCGAAGCAGTGTTGACATTTGCAGGAGGACCTCTGAGAGTGATTAAGTTTACCTTTAGCATACTTTGCAGTGCTTGTGCTAAAGTCATATTGAGCTTGGTAAACTGCCTTCTTGGTATGTCTGGTCTTTGCTGGAAGTTTTGAGCTGGCGGGGCGGCGATTGTCACTGCTCCAACGGCATGGTCACCATTTTTCTTGTTATGATTCTTTTGACCATACACAGCATTCGATTCATTCTTCCCATGGTAGGACTTTTTACTGCTTGTAGAAGTAGCTGCCTGTAACTTTCCACTTCGAATGCCGCTCTCTACCCGTTCACCTGTCAGTATAAGTTCAGTGAAACCTGATGAAGAACTCCCCAGTAGGTGGCTGTAGAATGGGCCAGTCAGGGTACCCATGAACAGGTCTACTAATTCTCGGTCAGTCATAGGGGGTTTGACCCTGCCGGCCAAATCTCTCCATTTCTGAGCATACTCCTTGAAGCTTTCTTTAGATCCCATGGCCATATTCTGCAACTGTAGCCGAGTAGGCGCTAGCTCAGAATTGTACTGGTACTGCTTATAGAAAGCCGTTGCTAAATCAGTCCAGGTGCGGATGTCAGAGCTCTCGAGCTGATAGTACCATTCCAACTGTGTGCCAGCCAGACTCTCTTGGAAGAAATGAATCCACAGCTTCCTATCAATGGTATGCGGCTGAATCTTTCTCACATAAGCCCTTAGATGCATCTGAGGACAAGACGCACCATCGTACTTAGTGAAAGTGGGGATCTTGAATTTGTGAGGAATGACCACATCAGAGACCAAACCTAAGCTTTCGAAATCCAGACTGGGTGCTTTCTGACCTTCCATAGCTAGCATACGTTCTTCCAGCAGTTTATACTTATCACTTTTTGGAGAGTACGGCTCATTCTCATAATTTTCATCGTCGTCCTCAGGGTTGAAAGGATTGGCATTCTCATCTTCTGAATCTGTCTCTGTTTCCTCTTCTTGATCCTTCGGAATTCCAAACTTGACTCTCGCGGCCTGTCTTTTAAGCCTTCTTCCTGGGTTAATGTAACTCACAGGTTTCTGGTCTTTCTTCTTCTCGAGCAAGAGAGCCTTCAGTTCCTCCTGCCCCTTGGATAATTTCAAGATCATCTCCTGGAGTTGAGCATTCTGAGCATGGAGATCCTTGACAGTTTGTTCGAGGTCCATTTTTCTGTGTGGAGGAAAACCGTGAGAACACTGATCCCTTTAGAGTACCTGTTATGCTATGTTATGCTATGCAATGCATGAAATGTTTTCAAGGCCTTTTGGAATTTAACTTTGCATAAACTACCGAAAAGGGAAACTTTTTTTTTGTTTTTTTTTGTTTTTTTTTTTTTTTTTTTTTTAATACAAAACAGAGCAAAGTTAAATCCCTAAGTCCTTGAAATGGTTAGTACAATGTTATGATGTCATGATGTTATGATGTTATGATGTTATGAGGTTAAATAAATAACAAGCACAAGCAAGTCACACAACCATCATTCCTAGGTTTTAAGGCTTGCATGAGTTCCATAGGTAAGTACCCTCCCCACTGAAGTTTAGTTGGTTCAACCTGTCCTAGAATAGTAACCGGGTTCTAAAAGGATCTCCAATCATTGACCTTCCTTCAAGTCCACTTCAGTGCAACACCAAGTGGTTGACCGAAGCTTCCCTAAAGTCCAATCTCAAGGAGTGTAGTATCGAGTCTCAACCAAGCCCCAGTCGGAACCGAAGTCAGTTAGCTCACTACTTTCTAATGGCCAGGATGAGTCAATTAGGGTTCTAAAGGTCTGGTTAATGCTTTGATGACACCACGCGAATGCCAAATTTTTCCTCAAGTAAACATGAGGAACATCAGGACATCCAAAGTGTCACATTAACCGTAGCCATCATTTTAACCATTCCAGTATACGCCGGATAGTCGCGATGATCTATTGCTACTTACCTAAGGTACACTAGATCCGGGTGTAGGATCTTTCACTCAAGCATAGGATACCCAAGCAATCCCTTAAAAGTAAATCAAACAATTCAAATAAGTGATCTTGTTTTAAAGGTAACCTCTCTTTTTAAGGTCCCCAGCAGAGTCGCTAGTTCTGTCATACGGTGAACTGACTTGGGGTGTTTTGCTTTTTATCGCAATGTCGCGGATAGCAAGAGTCGTCACCGACTTTTCTTTTATCCAATAAGGAAAGGTGGAAAAGAACAGGAAAGACCTCAATAGATTTTGGGTTCGGGAGGTACATTATACAAAGGGAAGGTGTTAGCACCCTTTGTATCCATGGTTATCCATGGGCTCTTAATTGCTGGATCACTTATATTTTTGTCTGAAAAGTGTTCGTGAATTGTTTTAAAAAATGTTTCGAAAAGAGAGTTTAACTTTGTAATGATTCTCGTATGAATGTATACAAAGTATTTATCTTGGTTGATTTTGACAACGGTTTAGAAAAATGTAACTTGGTAATGATTCTAGTATGAATGTATACCAAGTGGTGATTTTCTAGGATTTGCAAAGTGTGAGGGGTGGGAAATGTTTTAGGTTATGATCCAGCAATTGAGAGTTATACCTTCCTAAGGTCGTTATGAACGTTTCCTATCCTTATGAGGGTAAAACTGTCCTTACTATTGAGAAGTAAGTAATTTTACCCTTTGGATGTTTAAGGGTCATCGTAGGGTCATCGATAGGTCATTGAAGGCAACAGTTGTAAGGATACCTTAGCATTCGAAGGGACGATCATCATTTAACCGTAGGCTACACCGAAGGGTCATCGAGGGACGAAATCATATATTCGAAGGCAACATCCGAGGGACTATGATTTATTTTATGATGATTTAATCGAAGGGCCATTGCTAAGTGTATCCCCACATTCGCGGGACATGACCGTAATACCGTAATATCATAAGGCAAAAGAGAGGTCCAAGATCACATATTTAAAGGCCGCATTTTAAAGTTAATTAGGTGATTATGATGAATCTCCACATTAAAATCAATACATAAAAATAATACATTAAAATTAATACATTAAAATTAATTATTAAAATTAATTATTAAAATTAATTATTAAAATTAACACATTAAAATTAATTAAGCAATTTAGGGTGAGCCTCCACAAGGGTATCCCACAAATAAAGTGGAAGACCTAACGGCGGTCTTTTTTTCTGGGACATACGAACCTTTGCAAAATTCAACAAACGGGTTAGCATACCAAATCAGGGTGCAATCGAGGATTACACCGCAAAAGAAATCACAACAGTAATAGGATCAAATAAACAATGCCTGGCTATGATAAAACATGAATGAAAAGTCATAACAGAAAAGCTGGCTACTGTCAGGTTCGCGCCTGCCTCGCCTAGCGAAGGCTTAGCGAATACTCGCTGCATGCTCGCTTAGCGATGTGCTAGCGAGCGGCTGCGGATTCCGGTTTTAATAACGATATAATGGCAGCAAGCTTCACACTTTATAGCATTCATTACAGAGATTATGTGGTTAGACATTCAACGGTTCATGCATACTTAAATTCATATGTAAAACTTAAGATAGCTTCATAAATTCAATCATGATACCATGTGCAAATTAAGAACATAGGGTAGTAATAGCAATGCCAACCTGTTTGTAATCGAATGGTAACCTTGAATTGGCTGATCGGATCGAATTGAGCGGAAGTGACCTTGCCGCCGCCGGCTTTTCCTTCAGGGCTTCCTTTAGGGTTTTCCGTCTGTAAGCGCTAGGGTTTGCTTGCTAGAGTTCTCCTCTCTCCTTTTTTCGTTTTTCTTTTCATTACTGAAGTGCTGGTATTTATAATGCCCTTTTTCATGACCTAATGGGCTCAGAACGAAGCCCGAAATTTTTTGTTGTCTGTCAGCCTCGCTAGGCGAGCTGGTAGCGAACGTTTGTTTCGCTAGGCGAGCGTGTAGCGAACGTTCGCTAGGCGAGCGTGTAGCGAACGTAACGTTCGCTAGGCGAGCGTGTAGCGAACAGGCCAGTTTGGGCCATTTTCTGGATTGGGCCATTCGTGAGCTGGGCCTTTGTCCCTTTAAGATCAGTGCCATAAAATGAGTCGGAATGCCCCTGAAAAATGTCTTGAACTATTGATGGGCAAATTTTGGGGTATGACACATGGGATGAAGAAAGATATTGCAAAGTTTGTGTATGCGTGTTCGACTCTCCAGAAGTCAAAGATTGAGTATCAAAAGCCATTGAGTTTGATGCAACTGTTGTTTATTCCTGAGTGAAAATGGGACATCATTTCGATGGATTTTGTGTTTGGATTGCTAAGGACTGTGAAGAATTGTGATACTATTTGGGTAATTGTGGATAGGTTAACGAAGTCTCCTCATTTTATTCTGATGAGACTGGATTATCCATTGGAGAGGTTGGCAAAGCTGTATATCAAGAGGACTGTCAGTTTGCACGGTATTTTGTCCAGTATTATATCTGATAGAGATCTGAGGTTAATGTTGAGGTTCTAGGAAAGTTTGAAGGAAAATTTTACAGTAGGTGAAAGTTTTGGAATTGAAGAAAAAGAGTCACAAGAAGAGAAAAGCAAGGAAAACTTCATGAGAGCTCTAGGGAAGAGAATAACCAAAAACTTGAATTTTTATGGAATAACAAGGTAATGGTGGGAATTTGGTTCAATAATAGGGATATGAATAGAAGGGTAGAGGAAGGTCTAATTCTCTTTGGATTAATGATGAATGTTGATATTTGTTGAATGAAATTTATGTTTTAAAGTATCCATGCATGTTCATCATTGATGATGTTTTAAGGTTTTAGGGTTTGATATAGTATATAGATCCATGCTTATATAAATATAAGTAGTGATTGATGTAGATATGTTTATGACTGAAATTAAAACCATAAAATATTTTTGGTGATGGTTTCGTGGACGTTTTTGGAGTTGGAGAAGATGAAAATCGTGCTAGAAATTTCAGAAAAACAGTAACTTTTTGGTGACACCTACGTGCACGGTTTTGATCATAACTTTAAACTCGTAAATCATTTTGAAATGGGATTTAAAGTGTTAGGTAGCTGAAACAGAGGGCTATAACTCTATTTCATGGGTAAAATATTTTTGGTGATTATTTCATGGATGTTTTTAGGGTTGGAGAAGATGAAAATTATGCTGGAAATTTTAGAAAAACAGTAACTTTTCTGTAATGCCTTAGCGCACGACTTTGATAATAACTTTCAACTAATAAATCATTTTGGGACGGGGTTCAGAATGTTGTGTATCTAAAATAGAGGGCTATAACTTTGTTTCGGGAATAAAATAGTTTTGACGATTTTATCAAAGGCTGGTAGTAGGTGGGAAAGAAGTGTATGATGTGATGCATATGGACGAGGTCCGTATTGAAAAATTGTTTGATGTGTTGTGAATGATTGGGATAGTGTGTTTGATTATATTGGTGGTAGTCCATAAGGATGGATTATATTACATATAGTTTCAATTGTGTGATCGGTTGTGGATCACTAAATATTATTATAATTGTTGTGTTAATTGCATTATTACCGTGCCATACATCCATTGTTTATATGTTGAAGGAGATAAGTCATAAGTATGAAGGGGGGCGAAAGAATTATCTGGAACTCAGAAGGGGGAGTTATGGATTCCAAATGGGAATCGGGTTCGTAATAAGAACCAGATATTGAATTGGTACCACATTCATATGACTCATTGTTGTTTTTGTGAGTCGCATAACATGATTGAATTATATGCATGAAATATGACTAAGTGTGGTGATGGTGTTATTGTATGTGATGTTGATGATAATTTAGGCGTGAGAATGTGATATGTTATTATGCATGATTGTGTAGATGTTATAATTTATTTTACATTCTGTGTTATTATTATTGAATAAATTCTCACCCCTTCTGATTGAATGTTGCCTATACATGGACATCATGCAGATATGCAAGAGTATAGACGTTGTTGTGAGTGGAAGTTAGCTCATAGAGCTATTTCTTTTAGTTTATTTGTATTAGCTTTGGTTATGCTCTAATATGTAACATTGGGGAGCGAATTATTTATTTTGTGTTAAAATTTCCTAAGAGACAATGCATGCTCTCGTATTTGTTTTATGTTTTAGTGTGATAGCATTTGGAGAATACTCACGAGTCGATACTTTTAATTTTGTCATGAAAACTATTATGAGATTTTAAATTGGTATGTTTTTTTATTATGGTTCCGTTGTGAAGATATTCATATGAGTTGGATGTCGTGGAAACATCCTAAGTGCAAATGTATGCAGTAAAGTGTTTTGTCATAACCCGTGTTACGAATCAAGATATGATTATTGTGAGTGACACCCTAAGTGATTATATTTTGTTAATTAAATTATTTGATAATTATGAGTGGGTTTTTAGCGTGCTACAGGGGCATCTTTGGAAATCTGCAAGTTATTGCATAAATCATGCTCATGCACTTGTCATGTCGATTTTCTCTAGCATAAAGCCATGCATAACATCTCATTCATCGGACATGCCCCATAACATGAATCTTAAAAAAAAGGCCTTGTTCAAACTTCAAAATCCCAATCTTACTTGTACCTCAAAAAGTTCATCCTTTAATGGCACAACCCAATCTACATATTACATGCATCGATCATTCATCATGTCATGCATCATCAAATATTACATGCATAAAAGTCAATTCAACAAATCGTGAGTGCGCTCACCCTCTTTCCCAAAGACCAGTTCCAATCTTGAAGTTCATTCTAAAACCTAATCACTTTCACCAGTTCCTATCCGGTAGCATATTTGAAGGTCAGTTCTCGTCTGACGGTAAACCATAAACCAGCTCCTGCCCGATAGTCATTTTTAAAAAAGTTAGTTCATGTATGACAGTTTTAATCATTAGTTACAGTCTGGTAGCTATTTTAAAAAGTCAGTTCCCTTCTGACGAACAAACCAAAAACCAACTCCCGTCTGGAAACTTACTCTTTTTCACCAGCTCTCGTTTGATAGTCATTTTAAAGTCAATTCTGGTTTGACGAACAAAAAACAAAACACTAGTCCCCATCCGACAAACAAAAACAAAACACCATTTCTCGTATGGACGCTTAATCTTTTTCACTGATTTCCATTTGGTAATCTATCCTTCAAATCTAGTTCTCGTCTGGCAGTTCACCTTCAAAGTCTAGTTTCACTGGCAACCAAAAAATAAAGCCCTATAAAATTCTAGCAATCATTTGTATTCCCTCATGCATCTAATGCATAGCCCCTCCACCAAGGTGAAGCGTTACACTACAAGAATTCATTAAATCAGTTGTATCCCTATATACATCTCATGCATCAGTTCATGCATAGTATTCTCACTAAGGTGGAGTAACATACAAAAAACATACATGACACAAATTAGGATTCAGGGTTAATCATAAGTATCCAGGTCAGTCCTTAGCCAAGTCGGCGGTATTTCTCTAAGTGAGTTCCTACCCTGCATGTGCTCTCGGTATTTTCCCCCAGTAAGTTCTTCAACTTTGTGTTGATGGTGATACTCCCCAAACTTTTCACTATTTTTCTCCCCAAGCAGAGGTTACCCTAAAAAGTCTCCTAGGAACGTTTCGCCTGCAGAGCTAGGCCAGTAAACTTTCTCCCAAGGGAGTCTTTCCTAGATTGTTTTCCCCTAATATATGAATATAGAAGATTTTTCTCTGCTAATCTTAGGAGAATCTTAAGTCTTATAAATTGAAAGATTGTTCCATTATTGGACAATTTTAATTATATCATGCAAGATACTCTTCCAACTCTCATCAAGTCTCTACATTTCGAAGGACAAAATTTGGGATCTTTTTCGTATTTAAGTATCTTCCACCAAGAATGTACAAAGACTGTTGTCATTCATACCTTCAGGTTCAAGGTAATTAAATATGGGCAGTTGTCATACCCCAATTTTATCTAGTCATTTTGAACTTCCATGCATCCAACTTCATTTTGTTTTGCTTAGAATAAAATTTAGGTTTTACAGACAGGTCAGTTGAATCGATTTTTAAATGCGCGTAAAGTTAGCGGGAAGAAAATTTCAAGATCGGGCTTGTAGTTTCCTATTTTATTGATCTACGTTCACGTAGTTTAACCCGACGCGCTCGTTTAATTTTTTCGATCACATTTGCGTTTGCAATTTGATCAGCCTGAGCCTTTTCAACTGGGCACTTTTGCTGCAAAATTTGATCTTTATTTGTCTGTTTTACAGAGGTATATTTCGCGTAGATTATCTTAATGCATGCATTTTATTTTTTTTGCGCATTTTTGCGCACGATTTTTATTCATTTTAATCCCTTTTATTTATTTTTTTAATCAAATTATTCAAAAATAAATAAATAGGATTAACTACATTTTCATTTATATTTTATTTTGTTTATTTACAAATGTTTAAATTTTATTTATTTTAATTGATTTAATATCATTTTAATCTCTTAGAGCACCTAAAGGGAATTTTAGGCATTATTCAAATTTTGGTAAACCCTAATTAGTGTTTCTATGTGTTAATATCGATCCATTAGATCGAATTAATCAATGGTAACTAATTTCTATCCATAACTTCCACTCTTAATCAATCAAAATCAGGAGAATGAATGAAAGAAAAAGAAAAGAAAAATAAGTGATAAAAAAATATGGACCACTCATAACCAAGGAAGAGACGCATGACAGCTAGCAACGTCTCTCTCTATTCGAAAAGGTGAAAATGTTTTTTGGTGGGAGAGTACATCCAAACATGGACTTGAAAAACTTTCCTCTCTCTCTCTATCTCTATCATGTTACCTGACTAATCTCTTTCCCCTCTCTCAAAACACCAAAAAAACTCAGAATTATAACTTTTTCTCATCTTTTACACCCTCACATCATCCACTCCAAATCACCCTTCCTCCACCTTCAACGCTGCTACACCACGTAGGCAGAACCCCACACCGGAAACCACTCATCCCAACCTTTCTCCCATTATTATTCTTCCATTGCTACCGCCTCCCTCACTCTAAACACTCCAAACACTCACACATCCATAATCATCACTATTTTTTGCCACGAAAACCACCCTTCATCCATAACAAACCAGGGGCATCCCTGACCCTACCACTCCAAATATCAACCTACCACCAGCGACACCATAAACTGTCGGTGACTCTCACCAAATGGCAACCATACTAACATCTCTCCACCCTTTCCACTACAACAAAACTCAAGCCCAAATCCATTATTCAACAAACTAGCCAACCATTGCATCCCTCACAAATAAAAATGAAGAAGAAGGAAAATTGAACTAAAGAGACTTTGGCTTTCATATTATAGTAGAGGAATTTTTTTTCTTCATCATGTTCCACATTACTCAACACTAACAACAACGACACACTTCTCACTTGCAAACAAATCGACGAACTCAACTTATCTCAACGCATCAACCAACGTGAAACAGTGCATCAACAACTTGTTGGGTAAATTTTTCTATTTCAAAATTTTACTTCGTTTAATATTGTTTTTTTTATATTTGTTGTAATTATTTTTTGGTTCGATTGTATTATGTTTAATCTGGTTTAGATGTTGTAATAATTTGTGATTATGTAATTATATTATATATGTATGGTCGATGTTATTATGTTGTTGTTTATTCAGTTATGTAAATCGGATTTAATATGTGGATTCGACATCGTGTATATGCCTTTATTCCGCTGAATCTACGTTTCGATATATTGATGATTCATTTCACTTTGTTTACGTGTGACATTTCATAATTCATAGTCGTTGCATTTTCATTGCGTCCCGCACGACATATTGAGTTGCATGAACTCTCGTTGCGTTTACTTTATTTTTTGTTGCATTATGCCATTTCGACGCGTCTCGCACAATTCATTGTGTTACGTTATGCTTCATGTACATTAGGTTTCATTTCATTACAATTTCGATTCACTTGCAATGATGCACTTCACGTTAGCAATCCGTTTTCAATTCGTATGCGTGAACTTTCGTGATCTCGCATTTTTACGCAACGTTTCCTTAGTATTTCAATCCATTTGCGATGATACGCTTCGTGTTAGTAATCCATTTTCAATTCGCACGCGTTAACATGGCCTTGCATTGCTTTTCGTTACGTAACATTTTGTTGCCTTGCGTTGCTTTCCGTTTTCATGGCCCTATGTAAGAACTTGCATCCTCGCGAAAGAATTCGCGGCCATAGGAAAAAATTGATGGCCTCACAAAAGAATTTGCGACCTCGCATTACATTACACGACAGGTCCATGACCAGGTTCAGACTAGGTCCATTTCACAACCGCGTGTTACAATTCATGCATACTATTTCATTTCGCATCTTTTCAATTATTTTGCATAAGTTTTCTTCAAACTTCTTGTCACAACTCGATTAAATATTTTTCTTAATAAAATTGGAAGAAAGTGACATTGGAGTCTCGTATTCCATGAAAACCTTGAATTCTCCTTCTGTTATAAAAATACTTTCATAACAAAATCTAAAGAAGAGGAACATTGGGGTCTTGCATCCCATGAAACCCTCGAATGATCGGTCCCAAGACACACGTCTTGGGTTAATCGCTTATTCTTTCTTTCGTCTCAAAACACTTAATTCAAACTTGGATAAAAAAGGAACATTGGAGTCTAACATTCCATGAATCCATTGAATAATCGGTTCTGAGTCACACGTCTTGTTCTTACCGAATGTTTATTGTCCATCAAACAAATTTCATAAACACCTTGAATGAAAAAGGAATATTTTAGTCTCGCACTCAATTAAAACTCCGAATAATCGGTCCCGAGGCACACATCTCGTTCTCACTAAGCATTCGCCATTCTCCTAAAAACACTCAACAAATCAAACCTATTTGCTTGCCCCGTGCAATTGAAACATTTTCACAAAAGAACATTATTTAGTTCATTCTACTGCGACACAAACTAGCGCTTAAGCCTCCCATGCACAAGCATACAAGAAACGTTTAAGTGCTAGAATACGATCAAACATGGTCATTTCTACCGCGAAACAAACAAATGCTTAAGAATCCCACGCGCAAGCATACTTGCCAACATTTAACTGCTAGAATACGATCTAAACATTTGTTCACTAAAATCAATCAACCAACACTCATTTGCAACTAAGAATTACATAGATTTGAATTCCCCGTCTCACCTGGGGATTTGTAAGAGCGAGATTCAATGTCTCATATATATATAACAAAAACCTAAAAAAAATACCTTTTGTCTTGCACAGAACTGCATCGCTTTGAATTCCTCATTGTACCTAAGGATACGTAGGAGCAACACCCGCAATCTTGTCAAGCACCCTAATAAAAACCTTTTTGCGACTCATATTATTTTCCTTTTCACTATTTATTACTTGAAGAAAACAACTGACACAATCTAACATTCAATCGCAAATTTAACTAAAAGGTTCCCATTTAGTACAACACACGTCAGGGGTACTAATACCTTCCTCTTGCATAATTGACTCTGGAACCTGAATTTGGTTGCGAATGCCATATTCTTTTTTCTCTTAAGGGTTTTATCGATGTTTTATATTTCCTTCATTGGAATAAATAAAGTTTGGTGGCGACTTTGTTTGATATCATTTTTCGCAAGCGCGTAAACACCCTGTGAATGATCGTGTTTTTCGAGATGAGATGATTAGATCTATCAACTTTAAAAGCTCAGCAAGTTCATCCTTTTTGTCAATGTTAAAAATTGAAGATTCTAAAGTAGGGACAAGAATTTTAAACCTAGAATGAGTTTTTCTTCCACCTGGTAACAACAAACTTGCAATCTCACTTGAGGAAACATGCAAGACAATTTTTCCTTTTGAACAAAGTGCATCAGCTAAAATGTTCCAGATAAATGTTTTACCTGTTCCACCATAGCCATATAAAAAAAACACCCCACCCTCATTAAATGACATCGGTTTTTATATAAATAGAAGCATAATATAGACATATTTGACACATGAAATACAAATTTGTATGAGCCAACAAATATGTATCGAAACTAGATAATTATTTTTTGTTGGTATATGAGAATAATGAGTAAAATTTTATTTTATAAAATATTATTAGTTGATATAATTGTTGAAGGGTAATTCAACATTTTAGTATTTCGCATATGTGGCATTATTGTTTATGTATATAAGTGAGTAGTGTGCTTATCCATTAACTAATGTAACACATTATATGCAAAAGTAGTGGAGTAACCATTCTCTATGTAACCATTAGTGGAATTATATTAGAGTCTGTTATTCTCTCTCTCTCTCTCTCTCTCTCTCTCTCTCTCTCTCTCTCTCCATCATCATCTTCTTCACCTTGTACATCAGCAATTGATATCTGGAACTCTGGTTCAGATCCACAAGGCAACACAGAGAAATACGAGTCAACGATAAGGTGTTGTGTGTTTGATTTTGTTTCTTGAATTCGTGTTGAATTTATGAATCGGAATCGTAACATAATCATATTCCTTGATTCTGCGGGATTGGGAAACACTGGTGTTTGGTGAGATCGGAGTAATTTGCACAAAGTTGAAGATGAACAAAAATAATAATCTGAGTACTAAGCTTCCAGTGTTTAATGGCAAGAACTGGAATATGGGGATGATTCATATGCGTGTATTGTTTGGTGCTCAAGATGTTCTTGGTCTCGTTAACGACGGTTATGTTCCGCTTGCACTTCCATAAAATGAAACGGATGAAAAAAGGAATGCTCAACATGATCTAAGGAAGAAGGATCAAAAGGCATTGTTCTACATCCATCAGTGTGTGGATGTGGATGTGTTTGAGAAAATCGTCGATTTGACGATGGTGAAGGCTGTGTGGGACACACTAGTATGGTGCTATAATGGTGATTCATCAGCGGAGAAGGTAAAGCTTCAGTCTCTATGTAAGAAATACGATAATCTCAACATGAATAACAATGAGAAGGTATCTGACTATATCTCCATAGTGATTCTGATCACAAATGAGATGAAGTTATGTGAAGAAACTCTTTCTCTAGAAAGTATCATTGAGAAGGTACTTAAATATCTTACTCCTCAGTTTGATTACATTATGGTATCAATTAAACATTCTAAGGATCTTAGCACCATGCGAGTTGAAGAGCTTCAAAGCAGTCTAGAGGCACTACAGTTGCGTCTGACTGAGAGAAACTCTGAAATGGAGGTAGAGCAGCAGACTCTGAAAGCAGCTTCTGGTAAGAAATATCATAAAGAAGTCTTGGTCAGAATCCAAGAAGAGATATGATGGTGTTCAGAAGTCATAAACCTCAACTTCTAAAAGGCAGAAGAATGCTCAGAAAGGGAAAGAGAAGTATGACAAGAGGAAAATACAGTGCTTCTATTGTAAGAAGTTTGACCACTTCGCTGCTGATTGTTGGTCAAACAAGGAAATAAGTCAGAAGAAGCAAACATAGCCAGAGGAGATTTTGATGTTGAATATGTGCTATTGGTGGCTTTTGAATTTGATGATGCGTATTTGGCAAACTGGTGGTATATGGACAGTGGCTGCTCAAATCATATTACTGCAAATAAGAAATGGTTGGTTAATTTTGACCCTAGAAAGAGGACAAAGATCAGATATGCTGATGATAAATACCTCAACACTTAAGGTATGGGAAACACCAGAGTAGTTTTGAGTAATGGTAAAAATAGCATTGATCCAGAATGTATGGCATGTTCCTAGCATGAAAAGTAATCTGATGAGTGTAGGTCAATTAATTGAGAAAGGATTTTCAGTTACCATGAAGGATAATCTTTTAAAGTTGTATGACTGTAATCAAAAGTTGATTATGAGGTCAGAACAGCGGAGTAATAGAACATTCAAAGTGAATGTTGAAACTGCAAACTTTGAATGCCTTAGTGCAATAAGTGTTATGAAGGAAAGTGAGTTGTGGCACAAAAGATTTGGTCACCTAAACTTCAGAAGCTTATGGAATCTAAATTCAAAGAAGTTGGTACATGGAATTCCTACAATTAAGAAGCCAAAGAAGTCATGCAATATGTGCATGAGAGAAAAGAAACCAAGACTGCCATTTGTATCTGGAATGCCTCCAAGAGCAAAGCACGCTCTGGGTGTGGTGAATTTTGATGTGTGTGAACCATTTGCAGTACCTTCACTTTAAGGGAATATATACTTTGTGTCATTTGTGGATTAGCTCACAGGGATGACGTGGGTATCCCTTATAAAGTTCAAACATGGTGTGTTTGTTGAATTTAATAAATTCAGAATCAAGGTTGAGAATTAGAGTGGTCAGAAGCTGAAAATTCTCAGAACTGATGGTGGAGGTGACTATAACTTTACAGAGTTCAGAAAGTTTTGTGAGGTGAATGGAATTGAGCATAAGGTGACTGCTTGATACACTCCTTAACATAATAGTCTTGCTGAAATAAGAAACCGAACTTTGCTTGATATGACAAGGAGAATACTCAAGGATAGCAAGCTACCTCACACCTTGTGGGTAGAATCTGTTACCACTGCAACATATGTACTCAACAAGTGTCCAATAAAGAAGCTAAAGCAAATTGTTCCTTTAGAGAAGTGGACTGAAGATAAGCAAAGTGTGAGCTATTTGAAGGTGTTTGGCTCTGTTTGTTACAAACAGGTTATAGGTGCTAAGAGAAGGAAGTTGGATGACAGAAGCATAGTTATGTTGCTTGTAGGGTACCATAATACATGTGTTTATAAGCTCTACTGTCATGTCACTATCAAGGTGGAATTCAGTAGAGATGCCATTGTGAAGGAATCTGAAGCTTGGGATTGAAGTAATTCTCAATCCAACTCTGGTGTAGAGTTAACTTCTGAAGATAATTTTGAATCTGAAGGTTATGAAGACGAGTCTGAATCATAAGTTGATTCTGAAGGTGACTCTGAAGGTGAGTCTGACTCTAAAGGCAAGTCTGACTTTTAAGGTGACTCTGATTCTGATCCAAATTTTGATAGTGATTCAGACTCTGGTGGAGATCCAAACTCTGGGAATATTCCAGACTCTGGAGGTGGTCATGCCTCTGAAGGTTGTACTTCTGGGGTTCCAACATCTGATATTGTTCCAACATCCAAATAAAATTATGAACAAATTCAGAGGCCTTAAAGAATCAGAAACATTCCAAGAAGGTTTGCAGAGTTTGACATGCTGCAAGATACTAAAGTAGAATCTGAAGAAGAAGTCATTCAGTGTGCCATGTTAGTAGTCTCTGAACTAGTGAGTACTGAAGAAGCGTTCAAGAAAAAGTGTGGCCGAAGGCCATGAAAGAAGAACTTGAGGCTATAGAAAGAAACAAGACTTGGAAGTTGACTGAGCATCCAAAGGACAAGAAAGTCATCAGCGTCAGATGGGTTTTCAAGGTGAAACTAAAGCCAGATGGATCAATTGGCAAAAATAAATCAAGGTTAGTGGCAAGAGGTTTTCTATAGAAACTTGGGTTAGACTACCTTGAGGTGTTTTCTCCTGTAGCGAGACATGAGACAATCAGATTGGTGACTGCAATAGCTGCTAACAAGAATTATCCTCTGATGCATTTAGATGTGAAATCTGCATTTCTGAATGGCCTATTGCAAGAAGAGGTATACATGTCACAACCTATTGGATTTCTGAAAAAGAATCAAGAAGGGATGGTGTACAGGTTACATAAAGTGTTGTATGGACTGAAACAAGCTCCTAAAACTTTGAATCTAAATATTGATTCATTTTTCAAGCTCCAAGGATTCAGAAAGTGTGAGGTGGAGTATGGCGTTTATGTTCAGTATACTTCTGAAGGCAATATGATTCGGTAATGTCTGTATGTTGATGACATATTGCTAGCAGGGAGTTGTGAACATGGGATAGTTAAGTTCAAGAAGATGCTGATGAATGAGTTTGAGATAACTGATCTAGAAAAGATGACATATTTCCTAGGGATGAAGTTTATGTACTCTGAGAAGGGTATCAATTTGCATCAACTGAAATATGAACTTGAGCTTCTGAAGAGATTCAAGTTGCTGAATTGTAAGGCTTCTATCACACCGTTAGAAATAAATCACAAATTGAGTTCTGATTCTAAAGGTGATGATGTAGATGCCACAACTTTCAAGCAGTTGGTTGGCTCTCTGAGGTATTTGTGTAATACCATACCTGACATTTGCTATGCAGTTGGAACAGTTAGTAGGTTCATGAGTAAATCGAAGTGGTTTCATTACCAAGTTGCTGTCAGAATTCTGAGGTATATTAAGGGGACTCTGAAGTATAGAGTTTTGTTCCATTCTGGTGAAAAGGCTAATTCAGAGTTGATGTGTTACTCATACTCTGATTGGTGTGGAGACAAAGTTGACAGAAGAAGTGCTTCTAAATATTAGTTTAAATATCTGGGAGGTCTTATTTCTTGGTGTTCCAAGAAGCAACCAGTTGTTGTTTTGTCAATCTGTGAAGTTGAATACATTGCAAGTGTTGTGGTTGCATGTTAAGTTGTTTGACTTCTGAATTTACTACGGGATCTGAAGATTAAGGTAAACAAGCCTTTGAAGCTGATGATCCATAACAAGTCTGCAATCAATCTTGCCAAGAACCCAATGATGTGTGAGAGAAGCAAGCATATTGAGGCTAAGTATCATTTTATGAGAAGTCAGGTTCATAATGGAGTGCTAGAAGTTATGCACTGTAGCACCCAGAAGCAGCTGGTAGATGCTCCGACGAAAGCAATCAAGATTGATCAATTTCTCCACTTGAGGGATGAAATTGGTGTTATTAGTTTTGATTAGTTAAATTCTGAATTAAGGGATGATGTTGAAGGGTAATTCATTATTTTAGTATTTCGCTTACTTGTTATTATTGTTTGTGTATATAAATGAGTAGTGTGCTTAGCCATTAAGTAATGTAACACAATGTACGCAAAAGTAGTGGAATAATCATTCTCTGTGTAACCGTTAGTGGAATTATAATAGAGTATGTTATTCTCTCTTCTCTCTCTTTCTACATCTTCATCTTCTTCACATTGTGCACCAACAACGATTGATTTAAATGTTTAATTTAAATTAAAGTTTACTATGTATTCTATAGAGAATTTATAATTTATGTATTTGTTTTCAATTCATCCAAATTAGTGAGGTTGAATCAACATAAAACTTTTATATTTATATATTTTTGCAATCAAGTCTTATCATATTTATCTAACATAACATGATTACTACCAACATGCTTGGAGTAGATATTATTGTAGAAGTTCACAAGCAATTCTCTCATAAATTGATCACCATATACCTAATTTTGATTCTCATCTTGCAATCTGGTCAAATCTCAAATAACATGTCCCTACATGTCGACTTATATTTGCTAAGAAGATATATATTTGTATGCTCGCACAAGATTGTATCTTTATTGGTCAGTAGTAATTGAATCAATCATTACATATGATGCACTCATATTTTGTATAATTAAATACATAAGTTCATGTGTCCTATAAAATTAACTTCTTTAACAATTGTGATTTTGATTGCTCACCCAATAATTCTTATTCATGTGGAGTTAGATCTGAATATAAAATAGTTTCAAAATAATATACTCACACATGAGTTTTAGATGCAAGATCTACGTAACTCATGGCCTTGCATATATGATTGACACGATTATTATTCTTGTCTAATAAACTAATGATCTGAAAAATTCACGGGAATGTTAGATATTTAAATTCGTGTTCCTTTAACCGGACATTCATGCATGTTATTTAGTTAATTGATTTATCGGAACACAAATTGATGCAAAATTCTAAATGAAATAATGATGATAAAAATTAAATTAATTTTTACTCTTTTTTATTAAATTAAATTGATTTTATTAATTATGATTAGTTATCATTATTATAAACTAGCAAAAACTGGTTGCAATAATGTGTTCATTTTCTTTATTGGGTTTAAGTTTAGATCTATTTTATTGCACTTCATTATAAATATTTTACATGAATCAATTAATTTTGGCAAATAAGGTCAAGAATTTAATTTATATATATTATTAATGTAAATAATTTTAATACTCAATAAATCACAATCATTAAGGTGGATTATGACGACAGACAAGAATCCAGGCTTTAACCTACTATAAGGCATGTTACTTCTTTTTTAAATTGTTTATCACATTTTAGGTGGTGGAAAACATCTTAAGAAATTTTAAAAATGTTCTTTGAAATTTGGAAGTATATTTTCAGATATATTTTTTTCAAACAAAAATACGTTTTAAGTGAGTCTCGTTCTATATTTTTCTCAAAATTTTATCTGAAGATACATCTTCGAATTCACCTTATATGCATCTCATCCATTTCTAATTGAGTCACATTTATTTTGAAATAAATTAATTAGGAGATGCATCTTCATATGCACCCTAAATAGGATACGAAGATGCGTTTTCGTATTCATCATTAGATAATAAGTTTTGACTTTGTTTTAAAGATATACTAATGTAATTAACGATGTATTATAGATATATTATCATATTAAATTTTAGGGTTAAATATTCTTTACCTTGGTAATGTGAGTTTTGATTTATCCCTATAATTTATTTATTTTAATTTCTCCTTTATAATGTAAAAATTCTTTTGTCCTCTTAGGTGACAATTTTGACACTGAATATTCAATTTTGCTGACGGTGTCTATCTATGTGTTTTTTTAATTTAATTATTAACATGTCAATATTTAATAATTAAATATACTCTATCAACTCTAACGTGAGCGAGTTTTTATTTATCTCCGGTGTAATACTTTTTTCCTTCAAAATATTTGTGTTAATCAATATTTTTAATAATATTATATTAATTAATTATTATATTTTGATTCTATGTTGATTTTATAGTTTTAAACTTTCCATAGTTGCATGAAATTCTTTTGCATTGCCAATAACTTGAGTACTCAAATCGACTTTTGTAAGAGTTGCCTGGATGGTTAGATAGAGCAAATACTAAGGAGGGAATTTATGAATACTTAAACAAAATTACAAGTGAGCTTGTTTAAGGGATTGTTGAAGCTCAGAAGAAGGCAATGCATGCAATATGTGATGAACATATAAATGAGGAAGTCTCACATCGATTGAGTAATTAATATATTTAGTGTTTATAGTCTTAGTGGATTGGGAAGACAAATTGGTCTAAGTCCAAAACTTTTGATATTAAAAAATCTTAATTAAAATTACTAAATACTAACTTATTTTGATTTTTTTAATAATATTTAATTAGTAGGGTTACAAAATATTGACATGTCACTAAGATTAAAAATATATTAAATTTAGGTTAAAAATAAATATTTAAAAATATATTTATTACACGGAAATAAACCAAAATTCGTTCATATTGCAGAGGATAAAGTATATTTAACTCATTAAATATTGTCATGACACTAATTAAATAAAGAAAAAATTAAAAAAGACACCTAGACAAATCTCATAAGCAAAATTGAAGATTCGGTGTCCAAGGTGTCACATAAGGGGCCAAAACGAAAGAACGTCAACATTACAAAGGAGGAATAAAAATAATAACATTACGGGGTAAACTAAATCTCACTCACATTTCAGAGAATAAAGTATATTTAATCCTAAATTTTATATAAATTAAACAATACACTTATCAAATAATATGAAAATGTCATATATAAATGAATAAATCTGGAATCCAATAATTAAGTCAAAATAAATTACAAACGATAATAGTGTTCCTAATACAAATATTATATACTACTGCGTATGGCAGACTCGAACCCCCATGTTCTACGATGTCTCATGTATTGTAGTGTCGTATATGCCTCATCAAGGAAGGTATCTACAATGTCCCTTGCCTCAGAGCCTTTTGGAAAGACTCATATGTCTATACCCGACTATGCAATATTCATGATACATTGACATCTAGGCAACACATGTAAACATGATCTTCTCTAGCCTGTTTTTCCTCTAGCATGATCCATATAGTTGCATCACATCCTAAAACCAGTACTCGGTATGCTATAACAAATCCACAATGTTTCGGCCAGGGTTAATACATTTTAAAGCATCATCGTCAAAAGCTTTGAGTATTATAACTATCGCACCGCGAAAAATACAGAGTCGCCACGGTATTTTATTTATTCCAAAGGAAAGGGAAAATAGCAATAAAACCCCACATGAGAATAATCTCGCAACCAAGAGCGGATTCAGAAGTCGGTTATGTAAGGGGAAGGTATTAACACCCCTCACATCCATGGTACTCCATGAGAATCAGTTGCTCGTATCAATGCATATGGATGTTGTTTATCTGTATGTTGCTTGCTATCGAAGAAATTAGATGAATAAGATTAAGATGTTGTTTATCTTTGGAGCTCATACGTGTAATGATGAAGTCAGAGCTCCAAAGTTCTGCTCACAAACGGAGTGTGTGTTTGGTTGTTTTTACTGAACAATCTTGACATTCGCGTGCTACTGTTCACTTGTTTGTATACTTTGTCATGGGAGCGGGAAGTATTTGCTTGTTTGCAGTAAAGTGGATGCACTTGGATCAAACTCTAGCAGTTAAACATTAATTGCTCACACATGAAGGCTTAAGCGTCATTCACGGTAGAACGGAAGTAGCACGTCCTTTTTGAAAGGTTTGAAGAGTGCGACAAAATATGATTTGATTAATTATGGTTGATTTTAGTGCAGAGATAAGCATCTGACCCTTGGCTAGATATAATCAACAGTCCAAAAACTCGGGAGTTGAGAGGATAATATTATCCTAACCATTCTTTTTCATCCAAAAAGAGATTTGAATTATGAAAAAGGTTTGGCAAGTCTAATCATTGAAACTTAGAGGGAGACAAGTATTTGACCCTTGACGTTGGATCAAGTGTTTGAGTTAAATATGAAAATGTGGGTGAAGAATGGAGGTAAGGAGATAGAATGAGGTTGAGAAGAGAATGGATAAGATATGTGTATCATGTCATGGAATGGATGGGAGGTACTTGATGTTGGATCAAGTACTCCCGTTGCAATAGTATGAGTTTAATTTGGAAAACAACTTAACGTTGGATCAAGTACCTTTTGTTTCTTTTGGAAATGCTTTATTTTTAGCATTTGTTTTTATCTTTTTAGTTAGCATGCATGATGAACTACTAAAGGAATAAACCTAGACTATTACACTTTCATGGGGCGGGGGGACATATGACCCACTATGGGGGATGTAAGCAATACGACATAAATGGAAATGGAAATGAATTAGACAAATACAAACCATGTACCATGCCTAAAACATACAAGTGACATGGTACTCCATACAATACAAGTTAATTGAATGAGTTAAAGGTAATGGATAACTTGGATAGTACTTGAAGCTCAAATCCACATGCAGGCACAAATATAAACCAAAGTTAGTTAAACATATGGACCAAATGGAATTAAAATGCTAACACAAATTAATCATGAAATGTTGTGATGAAATGATATAATGATGTATATATGGAGATCATGGTGAAAATAATGGACATGTTAACACATCATATCAAATTGAAATGCCATTTTCAATTTGGATCCAATAACCACAATCAAAGAGATTTATCAATTAAAATGGAATTAAAGTCAAGACATGAACATGAATATGGCATGTGAAATTAAATCAATTCTCATTCTATCTAAACATGAATTAGAAGTCAAGCATAAAATGGCACACTACTAATAAAAAATTAATATGGCTAATCAAGTATTTTTAGGGGATTTTTCAAAGGGTTTAACAAATTAATTAATCCTAAACACATCAAAATTCTAATCTAAGATAATTAACATGAAAATTTCTACATGAACAAATTAAATCAACGACTATTTTTAATGATTTTTTACTCATGGCAATCAACAATTAAAATCATCATAAAAAAAAACAAGCATCAAATTTCAAGAACATATAAAAAAACAATAATAAATAAAAGAAAATGGGTTTGGGGGTGTACAATCTGGAAAGGGTGCATAAAGCAGAATAGGCGCATGGGCCTCATGGTTCAAAGCCCACTAAATTGGTCTCTTGGTCAAGGGGTGCAGGAAGCAGTCTGGGGTGATGGTGAGTAACAATGGCTTGAGCCTTATGTGTTAGGCCCAAGACCAAACAACAACAATGCAAATGCATTTAAGTTTCAGCAATCCACTCAATCATCAATTCATCACGTGCAAAAATTTAGATTCAAATTGAATTTAAAAGTGAAATAACGCGCCAGGAAAAATAAGCTGAACTCAGGTTTTAGGTGACAAAGCCACCATGAGCCACTGTGCTGGAGGTCGCCTCCAGCGGCGGTGGCCGTCAAAAACCTAAATTGGAACCATCATTCTATTCATCTCAACATGCTCTCTCTGAATCCTTAATCAATTTCAAGAAATTCGAGCTCTAAGGTTGTAATCGAATTGGATTGCATCAAGAACCCTAACCTGAAGAACTTAAATTAAATCCTCATGTTGAGGAATCAGAGCCCATGGGATTGGGGCTTTGATTCCTCCCTGAACACACTATATCATGGAAACAAGAAAATGGTGAAAAGTGAATCGTCAGAAGGTTACCTTGCCGGAGACGACGAAGTTGATGACGTCAACGGAGCTGAAGTTCTACATAATGGTTTTGAATCCCTCTCAATCCATTATTTTTGAGTTCCTCTTCTTCTTCTCCCACCTTGTTCTTCTTCTTCTAATGAGTTGGTGTTGATGTTGCAATGAATCGGAGAGTGAGTAGTTGAGAGGTTGAGAGGTTAATCGAGAATTTCTATGAATGCTTCATTATCAGTGATAAATTGAGAGTGAGTGATGAGAGGTTGATTATGATGATGGAGGTTGATGATGATGATAGAGGTTCAGAATTTTGAGAAGCGAAGAATGAATGAGTTGAATCAGAATGAATGAAAAATGATGGAGAGAGTGATGATTGTGATGGATAGTTATTATATAAGTGGTTAAGATGTTATTATGATCAATGAGTTCTTTTATGGATTCAGATAGTAATTTGTGAAATCAAGGCAAGGTTAGTTAGTTTTCTGTTTTTATTTTGTGAACCTCGAGGTGATTAGTTAGTTAGGTTAGTTGGTGAGGTGGCATTAGTTAGTTAGAATGTCTAGGTTAGTTACTAATTTTTTATTATGGCAATGATTGATAATAGGGTTCAGTTTCAGCTAGGTTGCAGGTCATGTGTTAGGCTTAATGTTAACATGGTGCCTTGCAATGTCATGTTTCTTATTGGTGGTCTGCTAGGAGGGCTTTGGACAGTGTTGTTATTTGTTGGCTTAATGTTTAGAATGGTGTTAAAATGCATTGTTATTAGGTCTTTTATGTAATGTTGATGTTGGCTCTGAAAATGGTAATGGTTGTTGATGTTCTATCAATGTTAAAGGTATGTTATTTGGATGTTAGGTGAATGAATCATTTATGTGAATGTTTGATGATTGTCATGCTGCTAGGGCTGCTAGTCTGCCATTGATAGCTTGTTGTTATTGTGATTTTTTGGCCTGTTTGTAAAGTTCTGTTGTGCATGATAGCATGGTTGCATCCTATGACTCCTGACTTATGACTGCACATCCATTCTGACTTTGCTTTAGGTAATATGGCCATAACTAATGGCTTGTGTAATAACATTGATATGACTTTAAGGAGTGGCTCATGTATTGATCCATGTTGCTGCTGGTTTTACTTCACTTTTGTGCTCAATGCCTTCACTATGACTTTGATTTCATCCATGTGTATGTTTGTACATCATGACATTGTCCCTTATTTATTCATGTTCTGCTCATGATTTCTGACTTCATGTTATGTATTATTTTTCCTAGTTGGTTTTGGTTCAGTTGTGTGATTCTTATGGAGTTTTGTGATGCTTGATGTTAGGTTCTAGTGCACTGGTTTGGTATAATGGTATGTTGATTGATTGTAGGTCTATTTGGAATGATGGTTAGCTGCAATGAATCATGGTTTTTCCGCCCCTTTGTAATTTTGACTTGGCCCATGTTTAATTGTGGTCTTGTGTACATGCTCTGATTTAGTTCCAAGTATGCTTCAATGAACTTGTTTCATGTTGATTTTTGACCTTGTATTTCAGGTTTATGGCTAGCCTTGGTTCATGTAGGTCATATGTGCCATGAACATATGGTAATGGTGGTTGAACAATGTTACATGATGACATCAAGATTGGAATCCTAAGCAACAAATGTCATTAATCAATCAAGAACACGGGTCATGGAAACCTTGGAGATGGAATTAGGATTAGGGTTAGGTAAATTAGAGTTTTGGGGAGTTGGGTTGACTTTAGTCAACGTTGACAAAAAAAGTCAATTGTTGACCAGAGTCAACATTTGGCCAAACTTCCATTTTTTGTATTTCTCTCATAGGATGGACATGTAATGACTATTGTATAATCATATAATGAATGGTATTTGAATGGAATTGATTGGTTTTAAAATTGAATATTGTACAGAATATGCTTGAATTTGGATTGAAATGGAATAAATGAACATTACTTGTAATTTGGATGGAATATGAGTTGTAAATGAATTGAAACATAACATGAATGGACTTGGAAATGTATGAATTAAACATGAATTGAATTAACTATGATCATGACTTACAAATGGATTCAAATGAACTAAGTGATGAACTTGATGAATAACTAATCATGAATCATTGAACATGACCATAACTTAGATTGAATCATACTAGGCTTTAGCAAGCTTGGATGGACAAATGATAAGCATGAACCAAAGATACATGGACCAAGCACCAAGCATTGAAAATGCCATGCAATGGACTTGAGTGAAATTGATCAGATGAAACCAAGCAAAGAATGAACCATGTGCTTGAAAGGACCAGATGAAGTGGCACTAGGCAATACATGACCTTGGATTAGGCATGGGGATTACCATATGAAATATCACAACATGTACTTAGGCACAAACCAAGGGATACAAGCACATGATGCACATGTGGGAGCATGAAGTCTATAGGATCAAGAGCAAGAGAATCCACAAGCATGAACAATGCACAATGGGTTGGGTGAGACTTGGCCAAGAAAAAGAACCAAGCCATAAAGGAATGATCAGATGAAATTAGGGTTAGGAGGCCACCCATAAGGCCATGGCACATGAATTAGGGTTTGGGGACACCATGATGAAGTGAGGATCCTAAATTAGGGTTTTGCTTCACTAAGAAGCCATAATTGAATCACCCAATGTCAAGCATATACACAATCCTCAAGAGATACCCTCAGATTAGGTTTGATGGTTGAGCCACCTCAAGTTGTAAGGAAACCCTAGTTTCCACTAGGTGCAAGCACAAAACTTGGAATCCATGATACATGTCCTCTTGTATTTGACCATGATTATGCAGATGAAATGAATGTCTATAAGGATATGCAGATGATTAGGGTTAGTGACCTAGATGAACATTGTAAAGGGTAGGGTGAATTTTGGGGTATGACAGCTACCCCTATTTAATCTCCTCAAACCTGAATGCATGGATAGAAACGACTTTCAGACATTCAAGGTAAGAGGGGATTAAATACTAAAATATCAACAAAAAAATGCCCACCAGGAACAAATGAAATATGAAGATAGGTCACAAAGAAATTTTCTTCATAGGGGTATAAGATGAACAAAATGGCAGCTGCTAGGGATTGAAAAGTTACTGGGAAAACAATAACTATGGGGAGGTCAAATATGCATGACGTATACAATATGTTAATGCAGTATGATTGATCTCTTCTTTTCACAAGCTCTTTGTTTATCTTTTTCTTTTTTTACCAATCTCTCCGACAAGTAATGAAAGAAGTTTCCATTGGGGAATACGGCAAAGGATATTTGAAAAATGGTTTTCTAGGTGGAACCTAGACTTTGAGGTGATAACTGGGGAAGAAAAATGATGGACCCATCATACACTGGGCTCTCAGAGGGGATTCTTTTTTATTTTTCAATTTTATAACCGGGTATATAAATGAGGGGATGCCAAACACAATTCGGCTTTACTAGGGAGACGAGTTCCTAAATTAACCTTATTGAAACAAGTAGGGATAGAAATGCCAAATGCGAGGATTCATAATAAATTTGGAGATGGACTCCGAAGTTAACCTTATCGGAAAGAGAAGGGTATAAGGGTTAGAGAGGCTAGATACAATCGAGACCTGAGATAAAACTTATTTTGAAAAGGTTTTAATATATTGGAAGAGAACTTATGGTATACAAACACCCAAAGGTTTGTAATGAGGTAAAAGACAATGTAATAACTAATGGTTAAAGTTTCAACGAGATTTCTAAAGACTTTAACTATTCCTCAATATGAAAGCAATTCGAATTTCAATTCTCACACAATAATCAATTCACAAGATCCTTTCGAAGAACAATTCTAATCAAATCTAACCATTTGCAGATCAAGACTATATGAATGCAATGAATCTAAACAGCAAACCCAAGCATGTAATTTTAAATAATTAAGAGAGAGAGCGAGAGAGAGAGAGAGAGAGAGAGAGAGAGAGAGAGAGAGATAGAGAGCACCAGGATATATACTAGTTTGGTGCTCCCGTCCTTGTAGGCACCTACATCTAGTCCTTGATGGTGAACCATCGAAAATTTCTTTCTTCCATTAATATGATTTTTGAGTTCGGTTCGTGTTACAAAAATTCAGATAAGCAAAAGATAAACTATAACAATCCAATCTATATTTTTCCTTACTTCTTGATAGAACTTGTTTGCAACTAGCTACCACCACTAAACCTTTTGAAGAGAAGGACTCAAGGCTTATAATTTCAAGATTGAGTGAAGATTGGGAAATTTATCAAGATTGGAATCAATCAAAAGTTGAAGATAAAGATCTTGGGTAAAGATCTTGAATAGACAATTAAACATCCCTTCAATTTGATTTAAAATCAGATTACGCAAGCGGAAACGAATATGGTGAAAACTTGTTTTGAAAAGGTTTTAAGATATTGGAAGAGGATTTATGCTATATAAACATCCAAAAAGGTTTGTAATGAGGTAAAAGACAATATAATGACTAATGGTTAAAGTTTCAACGATATGTTTAAAGACTTTAACTATTCCTTAATATGAAAGCAATTCTAATTTCAATTCTCACACAATAATCAATTAACAGGATCCTTTTGAAGAACAATTCTAATCAAACCTAACCATTTGCAGATCAAGACTATATGAACACAATGAATCTAAATAGCAAACCCAAGCATGTAATTTTAAACAACTAAGAGAGAGAGAGAGAGAGAGCACCAAAATATATACTAGTTCAGTGCTCTTGTTCTTGCAGGCACCTACATATAATCTTCGATGGCGAACCGCCGAAAATTTCTTTCTTCCATTAGTATGATTTTTGAGTTCGGTTTGTGTTACAAAAATTCAGATAAGTAAAAGATAAATTATAACAATCCGATCTATCTTCTTCTTTGCTTCTTGATAGAACTTGTTTGCAACTAGCTACCACCACTAAACTTTGATCTTTATCTTTAACTTTTGATGGATTCCAATCTTGATAAATTTCTCAATCTTGAAATTATAAGCCTTGAATCCTTCTCTTCAACAAGTTAATAGACCCACAGAAAAACTCCACTACCATGGAGAAAAGCTCCTTCTTCTTTTTCCTTTTAGAAATTTTAAGCCTATGAAATTTCTAAGACCAAAATACCTCTTTGCAAAAATCTACACACTTCAATGAACAATTAGATCTCTAATGTGTCCCCATAATTAATCTCACACACACACACACACACATACACACACAAGAGAATGTTTTCCATGAGCATGATTAAGATGAAGATTTGAGAAAGAAAGAAGTTGTGTTTGCAAAGCTTTTTCTAATTGGAAAAATTGATCTCTTATGAAATGAGGAAATGAAACCCATATTTATAGGTGCAAGAGATAATGCACAATAAATGAGTAAAAAGGAACTAAATGAATCAATTCATTATTTCCATGACTCAATTCAACTAAGGCAGTTGACCTGAGTCGAGTCTAAAATGGATCGATAAAAAATTAGCATCCTGAATCAAGTCATGATCCTTACTAAATCAATTCAATTTGGAATTTCAGTCTGCTGACTCGATTCAAATTAGCTCCTGACTTGATTCACGCAAACAAAACCAAAATCAACTTTAGAGGCACATTCATGAATCGATTCATGAAGTCCTTGACTCGATTCAAAAGTTACAAAAACCTTTGAATCAAATAGGGAAAGCTTCTGAATCGATTCAAACTGTTATGACTTATAGTCAACTTAACATAATGCATGGACAACTTTCTTTAACATGTGTTTGATGATTAATAAGCAGGAAAACTCAAAATAAACAATCAAAGTAAAAAAAAAATTATATGCTGATAGAAGGCAATTTCGTAGAATTTGACATAGTAGTTTTTATTATTTCTAGGCATCCATTCAAATATATTAGAACTTTCCATGCATCTGTTAAGAAATTAATCATTTCTTCATTTTATTGCAACAATTTTGAACTCATGATTTCTATCTTTCACGCAAGTAGCCAAGGCTACCCATTATCACTCCACTCTCCCAACTCTATTATGCTACCTTCTAGTTTGGTAGAATTTTGAAACAAATCAGGATAGACTACTTCTAATGCTTGATTCCATGCATCTTGCTTTCCAAAATGTTATTTTTATGCCTAATCCCATTATACAACTTATGTTCCATGTAAAGCAATCATTCAATAGCTCTCCTTTCCCTCATATTGATTTGAGGCCTCTCTAACAAGTTGACTCCTTCCTTTTACCTATATTTCTTTCACATGTCAACATCTGAATGCATACATTTTCATACATGTGCCTTAAAATCCTTGTCCACAATGCATCATCCTCCACCAGCAACCTCCATTTCTACTTATAAATTAAAGCTTTATTGAACCTTTTCTACATCCTTCACCCCGAAACCTCCATTTCATTCTGATCTGCATACCTTTTGTCAACTAACCCAATAAACTCTCATCTTTAATTTTGAATCTCTCTACAGAAACTTTGTTGTATCTTGGTAATTTCCTTCCAAATAAGTATATTAGCTTTGTAAAAGGACAAATGATAAATGGATAAGTTGTCAAACACTGAGTTTAATAGTGTAACCCTCTCATCCAGTGACAAGTGTCTCCCCTTTTCAAGTAGACAATATTTTTTCAACTTATCAATTATTAGTCTCCAGATAACAATTATTCTTGGATTGGAACCTACGGGTACTAAGAAATTGAACGATAATGTGTATATGTAGCATCATAAAAAGTAGGGGTTCCAAATGGGCATGTCTGCCCCGCAAAATTCTGGAAAAAAACGGGAGCATACATAGTTGAGGTTGTGAGTCTAAAATCTTATCTTGTTCCATATTAAAAGTGAGGGCGGGACGGGACAGAGCGCAAACACTATATTTTTTAAGCTTAACAATATAAAAATTTATGTTAATATTTGCATCCACCAAAGTCCAAAAAAAAGAAGACATACCGAATACATTTGAGGGTGTAGGATTAAACCTTTTGTCCATCCCACACTAAAGTATTAGAAAAGCAAAAATATTCAACAGACGAGACCCATTTTATCACCCATAATAAAAAGATTGAGGTCATTTGCATGAATTGCCCTTCAAAATGATACCATACAATTTCTCTTACGAAATTTACCCCAAATAACACATAGCTAAAAATAAAGTTTTCATTCTTTTTAATTTAAAATTATATATATTTTTTATTTTTTAATAACTCGGTCCAACAACCTAATGATCAAATATTTAACTATATATATGAGTATTAAAATTATAAGTTAAAAATAATGCACAATATTAATTAAAGTTAATAAAATAATAATTAACACTTCAATACCTTAACATTTAATTGAAAATTCATTTGAATATGTACCATCATCAAATGATTTACAGGGATACCATTTTTTTAATATTAAAAGTCATTTATTTAATTTTGTAAAATTGTTTTTTTTTAATTTTTAAAATTTAAAAACAATAAAAAAATTATTAATTAATTTAATTTTAAAAAATTATTATTTATTTGAGAGCTTTAAAAACTAAAAAAAGTAAAATAATTTTTAAAGATTTTAATTTCTAATTTTTAATTTAGAAATTAAAAAAGACAATAAAAAAAGAAGATTAATAAACTTTTCATTGATGACCAATTTTTTATATTATACAGTTTAAAATAGTTTTTTTAAAAGTAAAATTATCAAATATAATTTTTATTTGTTTTTCTTCAAAAAAAAATATAATTAATTTATAAATAATGTTTTACAAACTAGAAATTAAAACTTATTTAGACAAGCTTAAATTAATTTATTTTAAAATTAACTCGAAAAAATATCAAGAAAAATGTCCTAATTTTAAACATGGATATTTAATTTAAAACCTAAATTTTCTCATCTTTGTTTGAAATTTTAGGTAGTTTGTTATTATTTCTACCTTTTACAACAAAAATAATATTAAACAAAATTTCAGTCGTCCAATTAAACAAATATATTAGATAGAAACATGGATATAAGTTAGTTTTTATTGTTTCCAGGCATCCATTCAAATATATTAGATTTTTCCCCGCACCTATTAAGAAATTAATCATTTCTTCCTTTTGGTGCAACAATTTTGAACTCATGACTTCTATCTTTCACGCAAGTAGCCAAGACTACCCATTATCACTCCACTCTCCCAACTTTGTTATGCTACCTTCTAGCTTGATTCCATGCATCTTGCTTTCCAAAATGCTATTTTTCATCCTAATCCCACTCTGCAACTTATGTTCCATGTAAAGCAATCATTCAATAACTCTCTTTTCCCTCATATTGATTTCAGGCCTCTCCAACAAGTCGACGCCTTCCTTTAGTTGACTCTTTCCTTTTTCCTATATTTCCTTCACATGTCAATATTTGAATGCATACATTTCATACTTGTGCCTAAAATCCTTATCCACAATGCATCATCCTCCACCAACAATCTCCATTCTACTTACAAATTAAAGTTTTATTGAACCTTTCTACATCCTTCACCCCCAAACCTCCATTTTATTATGATTTGCATACCTTTTGCCAACTAACCCAATAAACACTCATCTTTAATTTTGAATCTCTCTATAGAAAACTTTGTTGTATCTTGATAATTTCCTTCCAAATAAGTAAATTGAACGATAATGTGTATATGGAGCATTATAAAAAGTAGGGGTGCCAAATGGGCATGTCTGCCCCGCAAAAGCCTGCAATAAAACGGGGGCAGACATAATTAAGGGTGTGAATCTAAAATCTTATACCGTTATACATTAAAAGTGAGGGTGGGACGGGGCAGAGCGCGAAACTTAAATTTTTAAGCTTAACAATATAAAAATTTATATTAATGTTTGCGCCCACCAAAGTCCAAAAAAAAGATAGAACGAATACATTTGTGGGTGTAGGAGTAAACCTTTTGTTCGCCCCACACTAAAGTATTGAAAAAACAAAAATATCCAACAGACGAGACCCGTTTTATCACCCCTAATAAAGAGATTGAGGTCGTATGCGTGAATTGCCTTTCAAAATGATACCATATAATTTCTCTTATAAAATTAATTCCAAATAACACATAGCTAAAAATAATTTTTTCATTCTTTTTAATTTTAAATTATAAAATTTATTTAATTTATTTAATAACTCGGTCCAACAACCTAATGATCAAATATTTAACTATATATATGATTATTAAAATTATAAGTTAAAAATAATGCACGATATTAATTAAAGTTAATAAAATAATAATTAACACTCCAATACCTTAACATTTTATTGAAAATTTATTCGAATATGTAGCATTATCAAATTATTTACAGTGATGCCATTTTTTTATATTAAAAGTTATTTATTTAATTTTATAAAACTATTTTTTATTTTTTAAAATTTAAAAATAATATTAATTAATTGAATTTAACAAAATTATTATTAATTAAGAGCTTTAAAAACTAAAAAATTAAAATAATTTTTAAAGATTTTTATTTTTAATTTTTAATTTTTAATTTTTAATTTAAAAATTAAAAAGACACAAAAAAATTAAGAAAATTAATAAACTTTTCATTAATGACCAATTTTTTTATATTATACGGTTTAAAATAGTTTTTTAAAGTAAAATTATCAAATATAACTTTTATCAAATATAATTTTTAGAATTTTTTACGAAAATAACCTTGTTTTTCAAGAAAAATCCCTAAATAACCCTGGTTTCAAAAAAATTCCCAAAGTACCCCACTTTTATAAGGAGGCGTCAATCCAATTGGCGACTCCTTTTAAAAATTGAATGGAGGCGCCAATTGGATTGACACCTCAGTGTAAAATGCATTTTTTTGCTAAATGGTCTACGTGATACATAATTTTGAAATATGACCAATTGATACTAATAAAATTTTCCATTTACTCAAAAAAGTCTAATGATGATGACCGGGATCACCTAACCGACCTTCGGTCCCACATCCCCTAGCTACCCTAACTCGTGGCCCTAACCCACGTTGATGATTCACTACTGATGTTTGAGCATCTGAGGGGCCAAGAGCGTCACTACCAACTACATGAGATTTCCTGTTGAGATAGTCAGACAAATCAGCATAGTCTTTAGTATGCATCGAGGGTGTATCGCCGTAGCTGAGTTCATGACCCATGCTAGAGTAGTTGGGTTGTGTTTGACTCATGGGTGGGCGATCGGGACAGTTGAAGGGAGACATGGGTGTGAATGATGCGTCGAGGAAAGGTTGGAAAGATTGTTGGGGTGTTTGGTAGAGATAGGGTTGTTAGAGGTTTTGGTTTTGTGAGGTTTGGGCTTCTTGGCTATGGTAGGAGGAGGGGCGGTTGGTGTTGAATGATCGTTGGGTGTTCTGGCTAAGGCGGATTTGGTAGGGTGATGTGTTGGGTGCGAAGCGATGTTGGGTCTCAGATTAATGATTAATTTGTTGGTGGTGGTGTGGGGTATGCTCTTGGTATTAGGGTTGGGTGTATGACATGTTTTGGTTGTATGTTTGTGTGTTGGTGGAACAGAAAATTTGACGGACAGGGGGTTATGTGTATCCGGTCTGACAATGTTGTTAGGGGTTAGATGTTGAGGTGTCTGGTGTGTAAGTTTGTTGGCGTGGGTCGTACATGTACATATCCTCGACGATGAACTGAAAACCAACCGATCTGTACCAAGCCATATAAGTACAACTTGGTTTTTCTTCATTTGGCATGACTGTGTCAGTTAAGACATGGTCATGGCGGTGCTTCCATTTGCGACACTCCGATCTTGCGAAGCTTTTCCATGGATTGAAGTTCCATTGGTCGTTAACTTTGCGCATATGCCATTCTCCTAGGCTTGTTGGGGGATCTGGGATGTTTTAGGGCATACCAAACTGCAACTTCACACGCTCACTGTTGTGCATCTCCACAGTTGTGAATCGTATTATCGGTGTGCATGCAGTCCATACGGCCGCGTCTTCAGCGTTGACCTCATGGTCATGATCCAAATTTAGGTATGGACACCAAATGAACTGAAATGTGAAAGAAAATTGGATTATAAACTTGGTAGAAGAAGTTAACAAATTATAACGAAATAATGAAGTTATTATCCTTACGTCTGTCGGTCGAAGGTGATCCAACATATTGCGATACTGAGTAATACAGTGTATAGGACATCTGTTATAACTCATACGAAGTGCATACTATTTGCACCAAAAGGTAAAAATATTAGTTAGAGATAATAATCTTTAAAGAAGTAAGTAAATATATAGCAATTTAAACAACTTACTTTTATGCATACGGGAATGTGAATGGGTTGTTGTTGACAGGTGTTAGGGACGGTAGTCTTGACCAACCCCATGCTTGAAGCAAAACAACACATCCGAAAAAAGTAGATGTGTCTTTGTGTGAGTTTTTGCACAAAGAGTTATAGAGATAGGCCAGACAAGCAGATCCCAAACTGTAACTTCATATTCTATCTATATGTCTAAGTAAAGGTAGATACATAATATGCATACTAGAACCACTACCTTCGGGAAATAAAAAAGAACCAATTAAAAGCATAATGTATCACCTAGTTTTTATTATTCGAGCATCTTCGGTAGAATGCTCATCTAAGTATAAACTGTTATAGTATGACTTAAGGCGTGAAAGAAGTATACCTTGACCTCTTGAGTTATCATCTAACAAATCAGTCTCCAAGAGGTCCATGCAAATTGAATTTGCATCGTTGGTTTTATCATTTTCAACATTACCTTCAATGGGCAGTCCCAAAAGCATGTAGACGTCTTCTAACGTCAAGGTACACTCACCAATTGGGAACCAGAATGTGTGTGTCTCGGGACGCCATCTTTCGCATAAAGCAAGAATGAATTTGTTATCTACCGACCAAGACAAAATCTTGCTTATATGACCAAAACCGACGAGTTGAACATAAGGTTGAATCATCGGGTCCATGTGGACATATTCGTGGACCCGAGTCTGAAACCTTGAAACATCTTATAAAAGAAAGAACAAAAAACTTTACTAAGTTGATATGTTATTAAAATGGACTCTATTAAAACAAATAACAAAACAATAAAACGCTTACATAAGTTGTTATGTTTGCAACCGTTCCTCTGTGCGATTCACCCATTGTGAGGATAGACATTTTGTCGGGGATGAAAGCGGTTGGTGCAGATGAAGCTTCTCGGTACTACCAATGGAGGAATACTGGCCTCCATACGAAGGTGATATAGTTTGGCACAACGACGAGATGCGTAGAAAGAAAAAAGAAAGGCCAAACAACACACATATCAAGACAAAAATGGATTCGATAAATAAAATGATAAGATTATGTAGTATCTGTTGTCAACCAGGACACAACAAGAACAACTGTCCCAATCGAGGAGCATCATCTGGGTCATAAGCTTTTTGTAACATTGTATTTCTGTAACCTTCAATCATTATATATCATAAAGTTTTTGTTACAACGAGGTTCACAACAAACATCAGTACAACTCTGTTGCTGAAAACAGAAATATTTCTAACTGATTACAACAATCAAATTAATGTCATCTCGACCAAACATCATTTCCCTAACATCCTTATCAGTTTTCATTCGCACTCAATCAAAGATACTGTCGAGTCTCTCAATACTTCTAATTTTTTTCCCTTTTGGTATTTTCCCATCTAACCAATGAATCAGTTCCCTCTTCAGTTGATCGAACGTAGTGATGTTCCAGAACATCATCAGCATCTGAGGTTTGTCTCTCGCATAAATCACCTTTCCGTGTCGGCGACGAACACCAAACATGATTGTCAAATGATGAAATGAGATGTGGAACAATGATTCACACAACACATCTACTTATAGCAAAAAAAATACATTTTACACTAAGGCGTTGATCCAATTGGCGTCTCCTTTGTAAAAATACACATGGACGTCAATTGGATTGGCTAGGGCATGTGCCCTAGCCAATCCAATTGGCGCATCCATTCAATTTTTAAGAGGAGTCGCCAATTGGATTGACGTCTCCTACTAAAAGTGAGGTACTTTAAGAATTTTTTTGAAATGAGAGTTATTTTGGGAATTTCCTTGAAAAATTGAATTATTTTCGTAAAAAAATTTATTTTATTTTTATTTTTTTTCAAAAAAATTTATAGTTAATTTATAAATAATGTTTTAAAAACTAAAAATTGAAACTTATTAAGAAAAGCTTTAATTAATTTATTTTAAGATTAACTCGAAAAAAAAAATAAAGAAATTTTAAACATGGATATTTAATTTGAAACCTAAATTTTCTCATTTCAATTTAAAATTTTAGGTAGTTTGTTATTATTTCTACCTTTTACAACAAAAATAATATTAAACAAAATTCCAACCTAACCAATTAAACAAAATAATACTTCTACGAAGCTTCTTAAATCTTAATTTCAAGTGGTTATTCCCTCAAAACAGTTTCATTATCATAGTTTCTCCCATTTTTTCTACACGTGTCTCCATTATTTCAAAACCAATCAATAATATCCTCACACGTTTCAACAAGAACTCCCAATCCCAAACTCTCCCGCAAAACCCGCAAGAATCTTTACCTCAACCGGCTACACCCGGTTAACCCTATTTTTTATTTTATTTAAAAAATAGAAAAATACCCCAATTTTATTTAGCCATATAAATTCCCACGAAGGTGCATATTCCATCTTCAAAATCCAAAACCAAACCTTCGTTTCGCTTTCCTTTCTACGCTACCTGGGTTATTTACCTGTATACCCTTCTGGTTATGCTAGTTCCCGGTCGGCGTAACAAACTTAGCCGAAGCTCTTCCACAGCTCTCGGTTTTGCTCCACACAGATACGTTCGCTACCGCCGTGTAAGGTAGCCAACAAACAAAAAACCAGAAATTCTGACAATTCCAATTTCACCCCTGTATACATATATACATATTCCGTTTTTCTCCTTTTTTTTTCATTTCGGCGATAGTCAGATAAGGTTGATATCAATTTCATGCCAAGTCCCAAAGCCCACCGGAGTCACCAGACCGAGAATAATCGGAAGGGAAGGTTAGATAAACGATCCACGTCTTTTCACGGTGACAACGCCATGCCTACTGCTACAATCCGCCGTCCGAAAACCGTTCCCGATCTCTTAGCCTACCGGAACAGCATGGTTCCGGTAACAGAAGGTCTTCCTAGACATCCTCCGAAGCTTCTTCTCAAGGTTACCGTTCTCGGAAGCCTTGGTCCTGTACAGATACTCCTGAAGCCGGAATCAACCGTCGGCGATCTCGTTGACGCGGCGGTTCGGCAGTATGTTAAGGAAGGTCGCCGTCCGATTTTACCTTCAAACGTTGCCTCTGATTTCGACCTTCACTATTCACAGTTTAGTTTAGAAAGTGAGTTTCATCGATCTTTATTAATCTTGTTTTAATTTATTTATTTATTTATTAATTTTGTTTTAATTATTATATTTTTGCGATGTGAAGGTTTGTGTAGGGAGGAGAAACTAGTGAAACTTGGATCTAGAAACTTCTTTATGTGTCCGAGAAACACTCCCCATGCAGCGGAGGGTATTTGTGGAACAAGCAAAGGCGGTGGCGTAACGCCGTCATCGTGTGGCAAAGAGGTTGATAAAGCGCGTGGTGGTGGGGGTGGGGGTGGTTTTGGTTGGTCCAAACTTCTGCATTTCAGGCTGTAATTGGTACTATATGGTTAGTTATAATGTTTGATAAAAAAATAATGAATTTTTATTTTGGTTTGCTTGAATGAAGTGTAAATATAGATTGGCAAGTAGGGAGAAGTAGGAACAAGGTTTGAGATTTTGGAGCATTTCAAGCAAAGAAAAAAAAATTGTGAAATTTGCATGTGTGGTTTTTAACACATGGTGTAAATAATAGTCTTAAACGGTTAAATGTGTGGTCAGTTTTTTTTTTCTTTTTTTAATGTTTTTTTTTATAAGTCTATATTTCATTTTCCTCCATGGCAAGGAAATTTCCATTTAACAAACTTTGCTATTACGACAAGTCCTATTTTTAAGTTTTTGTTTGTTTGTTGAAATATCCGAAATAACGCCAAAAGTTGCGAATGGCACGATGCCTACTTAAGCCAGATTTCCATTCTTAATAAATGAAGAGAAAAAATATAGAAGAGGGAGTGAAAGCTACATTTCATAAGGATTTATTGTGTATATATTGATAATATTTTTATAAGGTTTGCTATCTTCAGGGTTGATTTATGTGAGAAATCTGAACCGAACTACTATATAAAGTCATTTAATTATATTGAACCATTTTCACTAATTCATTTAATTATATTGAATCATTTTCATTTTTTCAGAACGGAAGTAAACCAAATTTTTTGATTTGATTTGCCATAATGGCTCGGAGTTCTGATTCAAAAAAAATTTAACTTTTAAGACTTCTTCTAATATAATATTTTACATGAATTTTTTATTTATCCCATTTCACAAATCAATTAAAATCAAAATCGTAAATTTATTCAAAAATTTTATAAATCAATTTAAATCAAAATCGTAAACTTATTCAAAAAAAATTATAAATTAGTCAACAAATTAGTCAATTGCTATGTATAATTAGGGGGGTCAAAGAAACCTAAATGAGAAAGTCCTAACAATTAGGCCTTCTATTTGGTCCCATTTTTTTAGGCCCCCTCTTAAATCAATAATTGTTTGGCCTCTTATTTTTAAATCCCTTCATATTTTATTTTTTAAAAGGCCTAAATGAAGGGTTCAAAATATAATTTATTTGAAATAACATATTTTATTTTTTAAATAAAAAATATTTTTTAAAACTATTTTTTTTCAAAATATTATTTTTTTTAGAAAAAAAAGAAACATTGATTTTTTTCAAAAAAACTTATTGTTTTAAAATAAAAAAAATAATTTTTTTAAAAAATAAACATAATCGAAAGTATTAAAAATTTTAGTTTTTAAAAAAAAAATGATATTTTTGAAAAAAAATAGATTTTTTCGTTAATTTTTTAAAATGAAAAAGGCGCTTTTTTAAAAATTAAAAAATCAATTTTTTTCAAAAAAAAAAGTCAATTTTTTTAAAATAAATTTTTTTTTTCGGAAAAGAATGTCGATTTTTTTTGAAAATAAACCATCGATTTTTTTCGAGAAAAAAAGTCGATTTTTCCTAAAACTAAAAAATTTGATTTTTTTCAAAAAAAAAACGATTTTCTTTATATATATAAAAAGTCGATGTTTTCAAAAAAAAAGTGATTTGTTTTTGAAAAATAATCCGACTTTTTTCGAAAATAAAAAAAAATCAATTTTTTTCAAAAAATTAAATCGATATTTTTAAATAATTTTTTTTTATTTTATTTGAAACAAAATCAAATTTTTCCTAAAAGAAAAAAGTTGATTTTTTTTTTTTTTTAAAATTTATGAAAATAAAATAATAAAATAATTATTTTAAAAAAAAATCAATTTTTTTGTTTAAAAAGTCAACTTTAAAAAATGATGGGGCCTTAAGGCTTTACTTGAATTTTATGGCCCTTTAGTTTAGGAGGCCTATATATTTTGAGACTCATTTATTTTTAGAATTTTGGCCCTATATTTTGGGGACCTTAAAAGTTAGACCCTGATCCCCTAAATTGACAGCTCTATGGATAATATATATACTAGTATTTAAGTGTAACTTTTACACTATCAAATAACCCTCATTTTATTTTCGCAAAACAAAATTCAATTCAACTATTTCTTAAATCGAAATTCAATCGAGTAATTAAAATCAAACTAGGGCGTTCTTGTAAGGTCTTTATCATGATCAAGATTAATAGATGTGGGAGATGTATTTATAAAACAAAATAAATAATTATGCACGCAAATAGTCATCAAAGTGCCAATATCATCAAAATTTTAGATTGATACGAAAACATAAAGGATTTGTTCATAAAATTCTAGAGATACCAACATTATTATTTATAGGTAACATCATTTAGACATAGTCTTCATTGTTTAGCAAGGCTCCATAACTAAGTCAATTAAGTGTCTGACACTAATCTAATTATTTGACATCAAAAGTATTCAACAGTTACTCAAAATCCAATTTAAATTATAACATAACTACTCCCTCCGTTTTTTAATATAAGTCGTTTTTGACTTTTCACAGATATTAAGAAATGTTATAATTGTGGTATAAAAAAGAGAAATTACGAAGGATTTTACACAATTGTCATTCATTAATGATATTGGAAAGATAAATTGATATAATTGAAAGAAGAGAGAATAATAAATATCTAAGGGTATAATAGGAAAAATAACATTAATTACTCGTTGATATTATAAAACGACTTATATTGTGGTACAAAATATTTTTTCAAAGCGACTTATAATAAAAAACGGAGGTAGTAATAAACTTTGATGTTGTTATTAAAAACAAAACTATGTTGTAAATGGATGCATATCTGGGTTATCTTAAATTCTATTTATGTGTTTTTTATTTTTGATAAATTCATTGACAACGCTTCATAGGAATAGAAGTTTGATCAGAGATGAATTTACAAAAGATTACAATAAAAGTTTAAGGAGAATTGTTACTATCATATATAAAATACCAAACCCCTGACTTTAAGCTTCAATACAAACAATAGTGAGGTGTTGTTTCTTCAACAATTCAATCAATTTTAAAAAAAATTCCATAAAAACCACCATTATCTATGCATAGAAATCAGTAAAGCTGGTGTAAAAATTGAAATTCAAGGATATTTGGATGATATGCATATTTTTTAATTTAAATCTTAATATTAATAAACAATATGAACAACTCAACCAATTTGTGTCATAACAAATCAAAAAGAATTTATTGATATGAAATCACATAAATTTAGAAGTCTTAATTTAACTTTTCAAGATTGAAGGCATAATGAAATTGGATGAATGCTAGACCGTTAAAAACAAAACTACTTCAACAAGCAACACCAGTAATAAGATTTGATTCACAATCATGGCAGTCCGTGTATACATCTATGAAACACCAACACAAACGTAGACACGGTGCCGACAAATAAACACGCCGACACATGTGATGAGACATTGAACAATCTGAATCCAGACAATATGCAAAAAATATGAAGAGTAAAGGTTCACATATTGTCTTTTTCATATCCTAAATTGTTTAACTACACATAACACATAAGCTTGGAAAAAGAACGATCATGATTAATGAAAATATGATTTCAAGCAATGAAAATCTTAACAGTTCTAGGAGGTGTCAATTTTGGAACACTAACATTGAGCACACCATCTTAATACAAAGTAGAAACAATATCAAAATTAGCGATCCTTGGAAGAGCAAACATTAAGAAAAATTACTGTACAACAAAATCTGACTGTGGTAACTACTAACTAGTACCCTAAAATTACATCAACTATTCTTAGTGTGTTGAACTAGAAACCCTGAAATCAAAATATGCATAAAGCAGAAAACGAATATTGCTCTAAAAAGGTTAGAAAATTGATTTACCTTGCTCTAATTGATGGATCTCATCAAGGTCCTCCTCAGAAAATAAGGAGAGTGATTTTCCTTTCAACCAGTATTGCATGCAAACAAGCGCTTCCACCATTTTAGGTGTTTGAAAAATGTGATAATCACTAACAACCCTTCCATCAGTGTTGAAAGCAGATTATGAAGCTACAATAGAGGTGGAAATAACAAACACTTCTCGAGCTATGCTTTCCAAAATATGATATCTAGTTAAGTTGACTTTCCACCAACCTAAGATGTCAAATTCAACTGCTTTAACGTATGATACCCGTGTTTCTTGTATATATGATTCGATTTCGGTCTTAGGATCAGACTTATACCCAGTTTCTAGACTATCGTGACGGAAAATATCATCATCATCATCATCCTCATTCGGTGGTGTGTCTACTTGGCTAGATTAAGAGTCGTCAAAACCTCGATATTGAACATAAAATTTTGTAAGAGAATACTTCAACTTTTTCTTTAAATCATCGACTTTTCCAATGTTAGCATATAAAAGACCAATATAAAACTCTACAATAGACAATTTCACCCTTGGATCAAGAACAAAAGCAATCAATAGTAAGATGTTTTATGTGTCCGAATCGCCCCAATATTTGTTGAATTTACCTTTCATCTTACTCGCCGTATTTTTGATATGCTCTTTATTACTCTTTAAATGCTTATTGATCCCTTTTCCAAAGGTGAATACCTCTACCATATATGAAGCACTAGTGACATATAATGTTCCAAATAAATGATTTGTAGATTTATAGAACATCTCAAGCAAAGGAAACACTGATGCAACATATGTCCAATCCTCTTTCTTAACTACCTGGTTTGTTTTGTCCATTTCTTTGCGAAATGTCTTATCTCATGCATAAAGCAAGTCAAAAGCTTTTTGATACTTGAAGGCAGCCTTCAACATTGAATAAGTTGAATTCCATCTGGTTTCAATATCAATGATAACAACACATTTGTATGTAACTTTTTCCTGCACTGGATATTTCATAAATATGGCTAGCCTACTTGGAGAAGATTTGACATATTTAACCGCATGATGAAATTTTTTATGCAACTTTTTTCCTCTTTCAATCCCGACTTTACAATTAAATTCAAGGTATGCGCACAACAATGCACGTGGACGAATTCCCCATTCAAAACAAGATTACTCTAAGACCCCATCCTTATGTTGAGATACTTAATCATATTGGTGTTTTTCGAAGCATTGTCAACTGTTATGATCAAGATTTGACTCATCCCTCAACTTCTTGAGTAATCTTCAACATATTTCCCAATCATGTGTCCCGATTGCCCCATGATTTGACAAAAGTTGATGATTTTCTTACGCATCTTCCACTCACTATCCATAAAATTTATAGTTAAACTCATGTAACTTAAGTTTTGAGTTGAAGTCCAAGTGTAAGTGGTCTAACAAACTCTTCCATAATTTAGAAAGATTTTTTTCAATTTCTCATTTTCTTCAAGGTAGAGTGCCAAAATATTATGCCTCAATCAAACCTCAATTGACATTTTTTTCATTAGGATGTTGTGGCAATATAACTTCATCATGAGGGTTAGTTGAGGTTGTAAAACTTTTATCCTCTACATTCTCTGCCATCTATTTAATAAAAAAAGTAATAGAGAAATTAGAATTAAAATCAAATAACAAGTATTTTATGAAGTGCTTTATATTATAAAAATGAATCTGTAACTAAAATCATATTAACATTTAGAAATGCAAAACACACACCTAGATAGACCTAGTAAAAAGTCATGTAGCTGCATAAAAACCAATCCAAATCCAAAATTCAATAATCACTTATTCATGTTGGAAACTTAATTAATTAAGATTAAATTAAATCAATTAATTAAGATAATTAAAAATAATTATCAACATTAATTGATAAAAAATTAATTCCAAAAAGTAATATAGTTAATTAAATGTAATTAACAAAAACTAATATTAACCAAATCAATTTTATTAACTAGAATAGATTTGGATAAAAGAAATAGAAAGGCATGTTGATTTAAAATGAGATTGCAACTAGAAAAAAAGATGAGCCCAATAACAAAGGAAGCCCAAAAGATAGTCAATGTTGACTACAAATAGTGTGGATTAGCATCAAAGGCCCAAGACCTTATTCAGCCAGCAAGACAAAACTTAATCCTCTTTTTGCTTCTTTTTCGAATCTAAAAACAATAATCCAATTAAAAGGTGGTACATGGCATATTGGTAGATAGTAAAAGAATAAAACAAAATGTGGTATCTACTAAAACGTGACAAAAAGTGGGCCGAGTTATGGGCCGAGTTAGAGACCCAACCAAACAACGGCCCATAAATATATCACCGAAAATTAAAAGGAGCGAAAGGGAATAAATAAAACTCGACTCAAAAACCCTAAAACCATTTTCTATCACTATATATATAATCACAAAACCCTTTCTTTCTCTTCCTCTCACGCTTCTCATTATCATTCTCTAAACCCTAGCACCCGCACCCTTGCATACTCATTAACTTATCTCTCTCTTCAATGGAGTTCTGGGGTAATCTTCTCTACTTTTTTTTCTCTCTAGATTTCTTCTCTGAACAATCATTTATTCTTCCCTGTTTTGAAACAAATCATTTCGTAGTTTTATTAGTAGTTATAGCTGTTGGTTCCGTTTTCGATTATTGCTCTCTTGATTCTTTATTCGGTTAATTGGTTCCGTTTTTGATTATTGCTCGCCTGATTCTTTATTCGGTTAATTTTAATTTCAATTTCAATTTCGAGTATGTTATGTATTAAAATGCAATTAAAACTTCAGATATTGATTAGGGTTTGGTTTATTGTTATTCCGATATGTTGTTTTGTGATTTAGGTGCTGAGGTTAAGGTTGGTGAATCTGTCAAAGTTGATCCACAAGAATTTGAAGCTTGCATTCACCTTTCACAGGTTAGGGTTTGGGTATTTTTGTTTATTTTTGTTCTGTTTTTATTTAGGGTTTGCTAAATTTCTGATTGGTCATTGTGTAGGCTGCACTTGGTGAATCTAAGAAAGACAAAGCTAATGAGCCTGTTGTTATTTACTTGAAAGTTGGTGACCAGAAGCTTGTTTTGGGAACCCTCAACAGAGAGAAAATTCCTCAGACTACTCTTGAGTTGGTTCTGGACAAGGAATTTGAGCTTTCTCACAGCTCTAAAACATCCAGTGTCCATTTCTGTGGATACAAAGCTTATTACCCTGACAATGAATAATATCCTTGATCTTGGTTATTATAACCAATTTTCTTTTCTGCTCTGTTATCTAAATGTTTTCTTGTGAACTGAAATTTATCATCCATTTGCCAACTTATTGGTGTAAATACTAATGATAGCTCTATGCGAATGCTTACATCATTTTACAGTGCTTGTTTTAACATGAAATTTAGTTTAGTTTTTTGTATCCCTATGTCTTACAGCTCTATTATCTAAGTGTAGTCTTGATGTTGTAATATCTTAAACTTTGAGTTGTCCATGGCTTCATCCTAATTATTCCTTAACCATTGGTTTGCTTCTGCCTGCACTAGTGATGAAGATGACTTTTCTGGTGAGGCTCTGAAGTTTCTTATACAATTGTGTTTAGGTTACATCAGATTTTCTTTGTGTTGTATGCTCAAACCTTGTTGGGTTGTCTTTGTCTTGAGCAGATAGCGATGAGGAGGAAATTCCTTTGGCTCAACCCATAGAGAATGGTATGTGTTTCCTCTTGGTCTGAATTTTTTGGTAGTTAGGTCTTTGATTTTGGCAACAACACACCAAAGGATAATTGGCCTATTTTTAGGGAAACCAGAAGTGAAGGTTGAGAACCAGAAAGTTTCTGAAGCTAAGAAAGCACCTGCTAAGAGTGGTGTACATGCCAAGCCTGAACCACCTGCTAAGAGTGGTACATCTGCAAAACAAGTGAAGGTTGTTGATCCAAAGGAGGAGAAAGATGATGAATCTGATGATGAATCAGATGATGAACTTGATAGCTCTGATGAAGAGGTATATCGTCTATATTGTCCATGTTTGGTTTAGTGCATGTTGCTGTAAGTGTTATTAAGAATGATGTGATGATTATTGTTACTGGTCCCAAGTTTTTTAATGGTATGTTGTGATGTTGGTAATGCAGTTGGATGATGCTGATAGTGAAGATGAGGATGAGAGTGATGAAGAAGAGGATGAAGAGACTCCTGTCAAGAAGGTAATGCGACAGTTCTATTACAGAATTCTTTTGTCATTAGTTATAATATTATGATTACTATTATTATGTTAATGATTGAGAAATTGGAGGACTTGTCAACAACTTTTATATTACGCATTTTGTTTTGAAGGTGGACCAGGGGAAGAAGAGGGCCAATGAATCTGCTTCCAAAACCCCAGTTCCTTCCAAGAAATCAAAAAATGCCACTCCTGAGAAGACTGGTGAGACTTTGTTTATTATATTTTATAGTGTTGCTGTTTACATTATTTATTTCTAATTGGATAAGTGTATTCTCTTTGATTCATGCTTCATTACTAGACCCGTGTCACATGCACTCAAGTTATTGTTTTGTTGATTGTTCATGTATTCAATCTATTTGAGTAACAAGGTTTTGGCAGTCTTGTAACGAACTCTTTGCAAATAACTGAATTCAGTTACAGAAAATGTATCTTCATCTAGCTTAGTTTCTAACATGCACTGTTTGTTTGATGAAAATGTAGTTTATTTGCATAATACATTCTCCAATATATATTTTAAATCACTGACATGAGCTTAAATTGCATTAGATGGTAAGAAAGCTGGGCATACAGCAACCCCTCACCCCAAGAAAGCTGGAAAGACTCCAAACAGTGATGCCAAATCTCCCAAGTCTGGAGGACATCTCTCTTGCAGTAGCTGCAGCAAGTATGTTGCATTAAACCTGACCCTGATCATTGATTTCTTACTTTTAGCTGGTTTGTGAATTAACTTTATTTTGTTATGTATTACCAGGACATTCAACTCTGAAACAGGATTAACTCAGCACACCAAAGCAAAGCATGGTGCTCAGTAATTGTTTTTTGAATGTATTATGTTGAGTATCTTAAGGACGATTGGTAGCTAGCTGTCCTTGCTTTTTTGATCCTATTGAACCTGAGAAAAGTTTGTATGGTGCGATGTTTATGAAATTGAAATTGTTTGCTGAATGGGTTTATTATATTATGCTCCGGTGTTTATGAAATTAAAATTGTTTGCTGGATGTGTGATTACACGATGACCATAGTCTGTTAGATTTTGAAATTTATTTGCGTTTTATTGGTTATTTTGAAGCCAACGGGCAATTTTAAATTATTTTATATCATGTTTGATTATATAATAAATTTAATTATTGATTATAGAATAATCTCTGATAAGATTTGTAGTACAAATCGAATTGAACCTGGTGTTTTAGCAAATTAAATAACTGGTTAATAAACTATTATTATATAATATAATGAATAAAACTACTAGAAAATTGTTTGGGAACTGAAAGAGTAGTGCATAACTCACATTGGAAATGAATTGATTCAGCTAAAATATATATGGGTTGTAGATGTAATAAAATTTTAGTAGACTAGTATAATGAAAGACAATTGTATTTGGGGCAACTTTTGATTTGTTTTGAAATGATAGATATATTCATTGTTTAAATGGATAGATCGTACTGCCTGCGTCTTAAGATGAGTGTTTCAAATGATTCATTCTAATTTTTAATATATTTTTTAAAATTCTATCCTCTAATTAAATATTATTTTTAAATATCATTTTTATCTTTTTAATTGATAAAGACATTTTAATAAACGAATCATTCTCTTTCATTTTTGTTTTTAATCCGTGTGCAAGGGTTTTAATAAAGGTGGTGTACAAGTTGACACAGTATATTGAAAAGTGTGAATAAAAAGAAGTGAACTCAGAAATTGAAAAGTTGTACCCCACCGATTAGTACCGGAGAATAATTTGGATAAAATCTTTCAAATAATTTGGTTATCCTGTTTGAATTTGTTTTTTTCCAGAAGACAATTTAGAAGTTATCATATATCGGATGTCTTTTACAATATTTCTCGATGAAAAAAGAAGTTATATAGAAAATTATTTAATTGATAAATTAACAAAAACACGTTAGCAAATTAAAAAGAAAACTAAACCGGTTCTTTTATTGAAAGGAAAAGAATTCCGGTAACTAAAAAAATCTCCTCCCAAAACACTTGCATAAACATTGTCGTTATTGTTTTTCCCTTGTGTCTGCTCCTAACACTATCGTCCGCCGCAGACACCTTGATGGCATTTTGGCGGATTATCAGAATCATATGTTATCAAAGAAGTATCAGAGTATGTTATATGACTTGGTTCTATAATGTGTCACACCCTGTCATGAAACCGAAGACTCCTGAACGTCTACCTAGACCTACTCATAAGGAGGTCTTGGAGGATGAGCAGGTCAGGGATGACCATATCATTGATGTGTTATCAATTTCTAAGAATATTATACATAGTACGTATGACGACATAAAGTTACCGAGACACGAAATGTCCTAGTATGTTCTATTTTTATCAAGGCACGAAATGCCTTAAGTTACCGACAATAGAGAATGAGTCAGAGAGTTAGGATTGGGCGTACACAATAGTTTATGCTTTTATTTGTATTTTGAGAATTTTTTGTATTATTTTTCATACTTCGAGAATAATATTTGTGATATTCTGACCTGCTTTTTTAATTAATCCATTACCTTGTTCTATGATATTCGTATTTATTAAAGTTTGAATCAAATTATGATAACGTTAGTCTAATTAAAATAACTTTGAATTCATAAAAAATATAAACTCAGCATAATATTTCTGTCAAAAAAAAAATTCAGAGAAGATTTTCGGAGATTCATCTTTGAATTTACCCCAAAAATATTCACAAATGCATCTTGAGACTAAATTTTAGCAAAAAAAAATAAAAAATCGGATATGCATCTTTGACTTTATCCCGAAAAATGAGCATATGCGTTCGGATATGCATTTTTTAAAAAATTTAAGGACATCTCTAGATTTTAACCATGAATGTTTATCTGAGATTTGTGAGACTGGAAGCCATCCAATCAAATCCATTTTCAAATAATTGATAAATATCAATATTTTAAAAATCATACAAAGCTCGAACTAGATAGATTTTTGACTCAAGATTCAATTTGTTCAATTGATTGAATCCGACTTTTACTAATTTCATTAAAGTAATTAAGGTCTCAGGTAAATCAACAGGATTAAACCTTCATGTAATTTTCGTGCCATAGATTGCATGATTGATCTATATCATTTGTTGTGATAATTTTAATTATGATTAATATACATAAACTTCTATGCTTCTATATGTTGATGTAATATAACCTATAGTCAAGATCATAATATGTGCGGAGATTATAATATAAAAATATATATGACCAATGGAAGATTTGTAAATCTTTTTAATCACATAGGTAAAATTTAGATGTGCACGAACCATTATGTTAATTATCCAATTAAAATGTTCTATTTCATATAAATTTTATCTATAATGATATGACGATTTTTTTTATCAAAATAACTCAATTTTTTAAGGAAATTTTCAAACTACCTCATTTTTAGGAGGAGTCGCCAATTCAATTGGCGACTCCTCTTAAAGTTTGAATGGAGGCGCCAATTGGATTGGATAGGGGATGTGCCATAACCAATCCAATTGACGCCTATGTGTATTTTTACAAAGGAGGCGCCAATTGGATTGACACCTCAGTGTAAAATGCAATTTTTTTGTTATAAATAGATGCGTTGTGTGAGTCATTGTTCCACATCTCAATTAATCATTTGACAATCATGTTTGGTGTTCGTTAACGATACAGAAAGGTGATTTATGCGAGAGACAAACCTCAGATGCTCATGCTATTCTGGAACATCACTACGTTCGAGCAACTGAAGAAGGAATTGGTTCGTTGGTTAAATTGGAAAATACCATAAGGGAAAAAAATTAGAAGTATATCACCTTCATATGGAGGCCAGAATTCCTCCATTCGTAGTACCGAGAAGCTTTTATTATATACATTCATGATAGTGACGACCTAGTACACAACAGATAAATGACTGTGAGCGTTTTGACGAGTATATGCGCACACTGCAATGACATGGGAGAAAGGAATGCGGAAGACTTGAAATTTTCCACAGTTGCACCAACTTCTGTTTAGTCTAACAGCATAGGCTAAATTTGGTCTCCCCTCGTTGTGGTCCATTGTTTTCTGGACGCTGAAATTTTGCCTATGACGGTCCATTGTTTCAACCAACACACAAACATACAACCAAAACATGTTATACACCCAACCCCAATACCAAAAGCATACCCCGTACCACCACCAACAAATTGACCATCAACCTGAGACCCAACATCGCTTCGCACCCACCACATCACCCTACGAAAGCCGCCTTAGCCAGAACACCCAACGATCATTCAACACCAACCGCTCCTCCTCCTACCATAGCCAAGAAGCCCAAACCTCACAAAATCAAAACCTCAAACAACCCTATATATACCAAACACCCCAACAACCTTTCCAACCTTACCTCGATGCATCATTCACACTCATGTCTCCATTCAACCGTCCTGATCGCCCACAAATGAGTCAAACCACAACCCAACTACTCTGACATGGGTCATGAACTCAGCTACGACGGTACACCCTCGATGCAGACTAAAGACTATGCCGACTTGTCTAACTACCTCAACAGGTCATCTCCTGTAGTTGGTAGTGACGCTCCTGGGTCCAGATGCTCAAACATCAGTAGTGAATCATCAACGTGGGTTAGAGCCACGGGTTAGGGTAGCTTGGGGATATGGGACCGTTGGTCGATTAGATCCGGTTATCACCATTAGGCTTTTTTGTGTATAAACGGAAAATTTTATTAATATCAATGAGTCTTATTTCAAAATTATGTATGACATAGACCATTTAGACAAAAAAATTGCATTTTACACTGAGGTGTCAATCCAATCGACGTCTCCTTTGTTTAAATACACATGGGCGCCAATTAGATTGACGCCTCTATTCAAACTTTCAAACTTTAAGAGGAGTCGCCAATTGAATTGGTGTCTCCATCTAAAAATGGGATAGTTTGGGATTTTTTTTTAAATCAATGGTATTTTGTGAATTTCCTTAAAAAATTAGGTTATTTTTGTAAAAAATTCATGATATGACTACCTTGAAAAATAATGTGTAAATACCATATTGTTAATAAAGAGTAAAAATACAAATAACAAAATTTGGCAGCCGTAAGCCTGTAACATTCTTAAAAGTTAAAACTATTCAATAATTTCAGAAATTTATCTCCGGTTTAATTTGTGTAAAATCAGGTTTAACTCTAATTTTACCAAAATTCAATTTTACAACAGATTTTAGAGTTCACAAAAAATGCTTTAGCAGTTTCAATAATATCTCCTAAATTTATTCCTCTAGGAATTAAAAGGGTTCAAGCAACCACCAAAACAAGAATAATATTCCATCAGCATGTAATCCAAATGAAAATACTATATAAATATCCAATAGGCATCTAAAGCTACAACCTCAGTAACAATTTTACAACCGAAATATAAATATATAAAGTTCAAAACTCAGTCTCCAATATGCACCTAAAGCTTATACAATAAGAAAGCATCCTGACATATTCCTTTGCCTGCAATCAGTAAAATTTCATCCTTACACTTTTACTTCCCATTTGAAACTGCTCGTCAAGATCTGTTATACCTGAAAGATCCATTAAAACATCCCCCTTCCACAGCATAGGCTGAACCTGTACACAAATTTCATGGTAAACTGCAATTAACTCAATGGCTCGATTCTTAGAAGCAGGGATACCTGAACCTGCAAAACTCATAACTAAGTAAGATAACAATGCTATTTCCAATTTTAAAAACTCTTCTCATTGAAACAAAAATCCCTTTAAAGAACTGTTGAAATTGGTCGTTCATTAGTCTTCTGTGTGGTGGTGATCAGGGTCCCTGACTGTAACCAAAACAATTCACACATCCAGCAACCGCAATTAAACTATTATAACAAACACGCACACCATTTATTGACTGTTGATAATTAGCTAGTTGAAAAGGGGAAAAGTGTTGTGTTTTATTAAAAGAAAAGGGTAAATGTTGAACAACTTTGAAAGAAAGAACCAGCAAAAGTTTTGGCTAGAGGATAACAAAAAACTCATAGGGACAGCAAGAGGCAGGTAAAAATCATGAATTTTAGATGAAATGCATGCATGCATTGGAAACAAGAAAGAGCTCTCAGCAGTGCAGTACTTCTAATATATTTGACCACTATGGATAAACCTACTAAAGAATGCAATGAAACTAGTTTTGTAAAGATCTATGCAGAAAATATGGTGCAAACTCTAGATGCAATTTGTGAACGTTACAAAAAGTGATAATATACAAGCATACACACAGAATCATATAATCATGCATAGTAAAAAGGAAAAATCCCAAGGGGGAGGGGGCATTTTCCACTTCATGGAACAGTGTACCTGTACCACCTGCACAGCGGAAAATGGTGAGCTATACTTGTTCTGTGGGTGGTATGTGCTAGAATTAAAACTATTGCCTATAACTCTAGGAATATGAAAACAAGAGAGTGGACACAAACCAGTAACATAAACAGATCAATATCCCTCCTGAGGAGATTGCTGCTGCTGATAATTCTCATGATATCTGCTAGCATTTTGTGAGTGCCCGTTATTGCCATTACGGGTTTCCTCAGTAGTAACCTTATTTGCAGGTTGTTTCTCTTCCCTCTCCCTATTCCACTGCTCAATTCTCGCACGCCTCTCCTCGCTACCATCCCTGACTGGACTACGATTCCTCCTTCCAACAGGACTTCGACTGCGACTGGGACTCCTTCCCCTTCTCCGTCCAGGACTTGAGGTCCTGCGTCTCCTGCTATCACTTTCATGATGATAGTCTCTGTCTCTGTCTCTGTCATCATACTTACTGCTGCGGCTACGATGAGACCTCTCCTCATAACTTCGATGCCTGTAAGGACTCCTGCTCCGGCTCCTACTGCGCCTTTCATGGCGCTTTCCAAACAACTGGCGCCTCAATTCCCTGGACACAATTCATACTAAACAATCACCAACTTCATAAACACCCAAACCAAAAAAGATTATCAACCAATATTGAAAACCTTACCTGCTAATTCTTTTCAAGTGCATGAAGTTGCAATAACCACCACGGTTGCAAGTATTCTCCTCATACTGCCTGCAAGTTGCCTCACGAAAGTCTGTCACCGGAGAGAAATCAACAATGATTGGGCGACCTGCAAACAAGTGAAACAACAGTTGATATTCAAACTTCACCAAAAAAAAAAAACCCAATCATCAAATTTAACCATGTAACAACCTATAAAAACAAATTAGGCTCCTCTAAAGCGATTTCTCAAGTGAATTAAATAATTTCAATCTATGTGTGGATCGACGTGGGGACAGAATAGCCAAGATGAGTTTACAGCACGAGTTGGGAGTCAAAGTTCTATGTAGATTGCCCTTCGGAGATTCGTCATGTGTACAATCTGGATCGCAATGGAGATCCAATTCCTCGCATAATCGCTGTCTAGTTTTTTTGTTTCGGGCTTTTAGCCCTCTTTTGAATTAAAAAAATAAATTAATCTTTGATGAAAAAAATCTAGAGCAATATCACCAGATGTTCTCTTTGCAAATTGAAACTATTTACATTGTGTTCTAAGGTAAAATTTTCAGTTTATAAAAGATAAATCCCTACAAACACATCTACATAACTATTAAAATTGGCCACAAACCACAAATCTGAGATAACTCACCGGCATAAAATCTTCCAGTGAGGTTCTTAACAGCATTTGCAGCATGTTCTTCCTCTCTGAACTGAACATACACATTACCAACCTGAAAAAAAAAATCAGAACCAAATCATGAGCCATAACATAACATAAACGAATCCAAATCAAAATTACAGAGGTTAAAATCCGTACCATGTGATCAGCGAGATTATCACAAACATTAAGACTTTCAATATCCCCACACTTAGAGAGTTCTTCGAACAAATCTTCATAGAATTCTTCAAAGTGATCCTGAATCCTTCGCGGATCAATAGGCTGGCCGTGAACATCAACGCCGGGAGTTATCATATCAGGACGCTGGTACATGTTGGAGAGCAAGATGGTAGGGCTGACGCTTGGCTTCGTGTGGAGCCTGGAGCATCGATCGCCGTGTCTGCATGCTCCGATCTTGAAGTAGAATGGACAATTCACTCTGTCTTTCTCTGTGCCGAAAATTGATGCCAAATGTTCCGCCATTGAAGATGAATGAATGTGAAATCGTTTGATTTGATTCGATGGGGAGAAAGGAATTTTTCTGCGTTAGGGTTTGTGGATTTTGTAAGAATGGGATTGGTTAGAAGTTTCTTCTTAGTTCTAGATTGTTCGATGAGAAACTGAATCTAAGTAAACAATTTGTATCATCTATAATTCCATGCGAAGAATATCAACAAGCTGGTTTGCCCGAGAGGTTAAGGGGGAAGACTTAAGATCTTCTGCACATAAGTGCGCGTGGGTTCGAACCCCACAGCCAGCAGTATTTTTTCTCACTTTCGAAATGGAAAATTTAAATTCATTCTTAGGGTTATATATTCACACGGTTTAGTTCCAATTCTTGTATACATAAAGAAAATAATCTTATAAAAAATCTCTTTTTAACAAGTTTTTTTTTATAATTTTCTTTCTCATCAATTTCAAAACTTTTTTCCCTATCTTCTCACATTTCAAATTCTATAATATTATTATACTTGTAATGAGTAGTATATTATTACACTAGTAGACGCGTGTTAGTTGGACATTGCAAGACCTTCTCTAAGTTATCTTTGTAAATTTCACATTATCATAAATGAGTATGCCGGAATCATGTAAGAAAAGAAATAACAATTCAGAGTCTTTCAAACACGAAGTATGTAATGGTGAATTGATTAAATAAAAACATATAAAAAATATATAATTGTTCGTAGAATCCAAGCATATGGTTCATAAGGGCAAAGTGATAAAAAAAGACATATAAGAAAAGCTATAATAGTTAACATCTCCTAAGCACGAGGCTGGTAAGGGCGAAGTGGTTAATGGAATGACGTCCTATAAGATGGTGTTATTCATGTGGTTAAGGTTGAGTGAACCATGTTCCGATTGGTGGAATGCTTCATTTTTCTTATCAAAGGTGTTCGTGTTGACCGTTAAATCTAAAGTGGTTATGATTAAGTTTCTTGGGAAAATGTGTTTTATTTGGACCCTTCATTCAGTGCATGGTTGGAAGCAAGATCCTCGATGGCATGAAATAGTAATGATGAACGCTAGAGCTCTAGATGCTTTGGGTTCCTTATAAGTTCTAGAACAAACATACTTCATTTCATCGCTTCTTATCTGATACTTATCACTTTCGTAAGCGCTTATTTTGAATTTTGCCAAGCACCTCATGAAGCCCTTTAGTAGTCATTTTCTTGTTTCCCTAATATATTCATTTTCCATTAGTCTTTAAAGGATTGTTTTTCTTAGAGACTCTGATGTGAAAGGTAACGTGGTTGAGCCTAACACTCACAAAGAGAGAAGCGAGTTATGGAATTATTGTGTTGAGAGTTCGAAGCGAGAAAATGGGAAAATAAATTGGAAATTTGTTGAGATGGAAATGTTTGGAGGTTAATGGCTTGGATAGGGCCTCTTATAGGTATAATGACATTATTTGGTCTCTTATTTCTCATGAATGGTAAGAAGTACATCAAGACCATTGATGACCTCACCATACACGAGCTTGGATCTCTTTTGTGCAAAGTAGTGAACACCAACTCCTTATTTATAAACGAAGCTAGGGTACGTGAATTTTCTAAAGACTTGGTGATATCTTACACGGGTAGTGAAGACTATGTCATTCTAGAACCATATGTGGAAGGCGAAAAGGCTTGCATGATGTGACCACATGGGGTTGAGGGATAATGTTTTTCGATGTGAACTTGTGTGTTGTTGGATCTAAGGGTGGATTTCCCCTTACCCATTTTGAGGTCGATATTCTAAAATCAATCAACATCGCCACTTCACAATTTCATCCCATGAGTTAAGCCTTCATAAGAGTGTTTGAGATCTTGTGTGATAGTTTGGGAGTGATGGTCACTATAGGTTACCTATTCTCCTTCTATGGGACGAAAAATGGTTGATAAGGGAAAATGGATTTCCATAAGTGTACTTCAAAAAGGATATGTTCTCCATGTATTCCTCTAACTACAAGAATAAGTTTTTCCGGATACAGGGCCAAGTAAACTGCCTTTGAGGTTATCTTTTATGAAGAGGGGGCTCACAAATTTCCCATATATTAGACGAGTAGTCTTATGTTGATAGTGGGATTTGACTAAGAAAAGCTTAGTGAATTTGAGAAAGACCTGTTTAAAATTTTGGAATACGCATATACCCTAAATGTTAGGGAGTTAATGGATGTTAAGAGAGAAAAGAAGAGTCTCAGTAATTTCTTGTGTAATTTTTTTATATGCACTTTGTTTTCTCTATTTCATTTATCCTATCTTTGGGCTTATTATCTCAATTTTATTTCTATTCATAAAGGATGTCCCCTCTTTTGTCGGCACAAAGCAAGACGTATCTAGATAAGTCCAAGGCATAAAAAGGATGAGGAAAATAATGTTAGTATGAAGAGTGACCATGCCATTTTGATGATTTGTCTTTCTAAGAAAATTAAAACATAAGGTGAGACCAATATTATCCACAATATACCCCTTAAAATGGTGAATGCTTCTTCTTCTGGAGATGTTAAGGCTTCGCCTGACAAAAAGCAAAAGGCGCATTTGGGGAAGGGTGCCTTTGTAGGCGATGTTGTGGTATGTTCCTCCCATTGAATGCTTCTCGTGATATCTCCCAAAGATCAGGGGGCATCCTCATTCCTTAAAAAAAGTCTGACAACATTGGTTTTCTCTATGAGCATCTTGACAAGCCGACTGATGTTTAAAGGTATCAAAATTTGAATTTGAAGCAAATATTTCAAATGGTGGGAACCTACTAGCTATGAATCTTGATTTTAAGGAGTTCACCTCGATGGAAAAATCTAAAGGTAACTTAAAGTCGAAACTCTATGAGTGAAGGAAAGTTTTGACTTTAAACTCTGCATGCCTCGTTGAATGAAACTTTCCCCATCTAAAAAAGAAGTATGTGAATGCTCGTCGAGCTATGGAGAAGTTTCAACCATTCAAGAAGGATAAGGAAGATGACTTAAATAATCTAAGTGATGAATCTACGAAGTAGAGATAGAGAAGGTGGAGACTATACCTAATGCCTCTTCCAATAGTACTTTGGAAACTGATATGGAGGAATTTCATATGGTTGTCTCCATTGCCCTGAATCGGGTTTTTTAGGAAGTGAAAGAACATGTACTATTTGTATACCCTGATTTAGATTTTGGCAAGTAAAACATGTTCAAGGTTATTGAAGATGGGAAACTGATAGATGGGATGGCGGAATATGAATAAGTGGAGGAGGAAGTGATCAGTCACCATTTGCATTAAGTTTTCGTTACTGATCCGACAAGAAACCGAGGATTTTAAGACACTGCGCAAGCATTTTAGTACTTTTCCAGGCAATTTTACTTTCAGTATAATAATTAAGCATTTCCATTCATTGCTACATTTTATTTATATTTTTGTGATTTTACGCGTGGGATATCTATGTGTCATACGGTGAACTGACTTTTTGTGTTTTGCTGTGGAAAGCAAATGTCGCGGTTAGCAAGAGTCGCCATCGACTTTTCTTTTATCCAATAAGGAAAGGTGGAAAAGAACAGGAAAGACCTTAATTTAGATTTTGGGTTCGGAAGGTACATTATACAAAGGGAAGGTGTTAGCACCCTTTGTATCCATGGTTATCCATGGGCTCTTAATTGCTTAATCACTTATGTTTTTCTTGTTCGAAAAAAGTGTTTGAGAAATGTTTAGGAAAGGTTTTGAAAAGGAGAATTTAACTTTGTAATGATTCTTGTATGAATGTATACAAAGTGGTTATCTCGTTTAGTTTTGAAAGTCGTTTAGAAAAATATAACTCGGCAATGATTCTAGTACGAATGTATGCCAAGTGGTGATTTTCTAATGGAGGTTTTGAAAAGGTGTGAGGTGTGAAAAGTGTTCCAATTTATGAGTAAGCAATTAAGGGTTATACCTATCCAAGGTCTTTATGGGCATTTCCTATCCTTATGAGGGTAAAACTGTCCTTACTATTGAGAAGTAAGTAGTTTTATCCTTTGGATGTAAAAGGGACATCGTAGGGTCATCGATTGGTCATTGAAGGCAACCTTTGCAAAGATACCTTAGCATTCGAAGGGACGATCATCATTTAACCGTAGGCTATACCGAAGGGTCATCGAGGGACAAAGGCAACATTCGAGGGACTATGATGATTTAACCGAAGGGTCTTTGCTAAGTGTATCCCCACATTTGCGGGACATGACCATAATACCGTAATATCGTAGGGCAACAAAGAGAGGTCCACGATCACCAAAATTAACGGCAATATTTTACAATCAATTAGGTAGTTGTAATCAATTAAGTAATTAGGTCCATGTTAAAATCGATTAAATAATTGGGATGAATCTCCACATTAAAATCAATTAGGTAATTAGGATGAATCTCCACATTAAAATCAATTAGGTCGTTAGGATGAATCTCCACCAGGGTATCCCACAAATAAAGTGGAATACCTAGCCAGCTACTTTTTCCTGGGAATATGTGAACCCTTACAACATTCAGCACACAAGTCAGGATACCAAATCAGGGTGCAATCGAGGATTACACCGCAAAAGAAACACAGCAGGAGGAATGTCAGGCAAAATAACGCATGATTAAAATGGAACAGATCAGATAAGCATAGAACAGAACAATCAAAATATTAGCGACTGTCACGTTCGCTTCTGCCTCGCCTAGCGAAGGCCTAGCGAATATTCGCTACATGCTCGCTTAGCGATGTGCTAGCGAGCGGCTGCGGGTTTTGAATTTCAGAACAGTACGACCTCGGCGTGCTGCACGCCCTATGGCATCCAATACAGAAATTACATGGTTCAGCATTACAATATTCAGGCACACTTAAATTCACATGCAAAACCTCAAATATGTTTATGAATTCAATTATAATATCACATGCAAGTTAAGAACCTAAAGCAGTAATAGTAATGCAAACCTGTTTGCAATCGAATTGCAACCTTGAATTGGTAAGTCGGATTGAGTTGGGCGGAGGTGACCTTGATGCAGATGAGTTTCCTTCAGGGTTTCCTTTAGGGTTGCTCTGAATTCTCTGGGTTAGCCTTCAGGGTTTGTTGTGCCTTCGCTCTTGCTCCCGTCTTCCTTCCGTTTTCGTTCCGTTTCCGTCCCGTTTCCGTCCTCTTTTCTGAATGAAGTCCTTAGTATTTATAATGCTTTTTCGTGACCTAATAGGCTCAGAATGAAGCCCAGAATTTTCTGGTATTCGCAAGCTTCGCTAGGCGAGTGGCATAGCGAAGGGTTCGCTAGGCGACGGTTTTGCTCGCCTAGCGAGTAGGCCAGTTTGGGCCATTTTCTGGATTTGGCCATCTGTGTGCTGGGCCTTTATTCTTTTGGGATCAGTGCCTTGAAAAATAAGTTGGAGTGTCCTGAAAAATGCCTTGTAATATTAACGGGCAAATTTTGGGGTATGACAGCTGCCCCTGTTCAATATTCTTGAACCGAGAGAGTTAGAATGGTATGTACGCCATTCGTGGTCTGGAGGTGGGAGATTATTGAACATTAGAATGCCCCAAAAATTTGCACTTGCTAATCAGAAGTTATTCCTGATGGAGATAGGCTTAAGGATGCCATCCAGGAAGTATGATGCTGGAAGATCAGAATGGATCATACGCTGCTGGGGATGAAGGATCAGAATGGATCGTACGCTAGATCGTATCTGAGGATTTGAAAATCCAAATGGGTCGTACGTTAGACCGTATTGGAGTTGCAGAATGAGTTATCCATTAGGCGGGTGACTTCGCTGGGGACAAAAGATCAGAATGGGCCAGACGCCAGACCGTATCTGAATCGCAGAAGGAGTTATTCATTAGGCGGGTGATTTCGCGGGTGACTCCACTGGGGACGAAAGATCAGAATGGATCGTACGCCAGATCGTATCTGAGTTGCATAATGAGCCGTCCATTAGGCTGTATCTGAGGAAGGTAGAATTAGAATAGATCGTACGCTAGATCGTATCCGAGTTAAAGATCCAAAGGGGTCGTACGTTAGGCCGTATTGGAGTTGCGGAATGAGTTGTCTGTCAGGCCGCATCTGACGATGAAAGGGTAGTCGTATGCTAGACCGCGTTTCAGAATGTACCGCGCGCTGGGTAGTATCCGAGGAATAAAGATCAGAATGGACCATACGCGAGATCATATATGAGGGGATGAACATCCAAATGGGTCGTACGCTAGACTGTTTTGGAACAGTTGGAGGAACCATACGTTAGGCTGAATCCGAATGAATCGTACATTAGGCTAAATCAGAATGAACCGTACGTTAGGCTATGTCTGACAATATTTGTATATGTTGTATTTACAATAAATGTTTGGGATGGGCTTAGAGATGCCATCATTAGGAGAATGTCAGGATGAATGTTGACATGGAGTATATCTGAAAGATGTATCTGTAATCGATAAAGATGTCCGTCTGAATGGATCTTTATTTTGACTGTATTAGGAGGATAGTTAACCTGAAAAATAGAGTTAGCTTCATGCCATGTCATGATGCATGGGATGTTTTATGCTTCTGAAAATAAATGCGGTCATTGTATGCCTGTGTATGATGTGAAATGATGTGAAATGATGTAATGAATGAATTATGTGCGGGGGAGTTTTGCCGGGGGAAGATAAATCCAATATTCTGATTTGAAATACTTGTATTGATGACCCTTTCTTAGCTGGGGGGTATTTGATTTTTGTCTGATGGTGGAAATACCCACTGGGGATGGAAGCGATGATCCGTCTGTCTGGTGATGCCGACCTCTTCTGGGAAATAGCTGGTTTTTGTTGGGGAATAGAATTAGAAATCGGACTTGTTGGAAAGCATGGTTAGACCTTTTTCTCGATCTTGAAGTCTTTTAGTAATTGCTATTGCTATTTTATGTATGTATTTTTGGTAAACATTGATCATATTCAAATGCATATATTAATTCAAATTAAATCAAACAGAAAAAGTAAAAACAAAATCATCTTTTTGGAAATAAAATTGTATTGATTTTGAAAGAGGGCCTATAAACAGGCAATTCGTGTACAGGGAGTCAGAAATCCTAGTAAGAGGAAATTGTCAGGAAAACAAAGAGAAAGCTATGCAGAAAAAGTCCTATTGATTTTAATTCCACTACTGTCATTATGTCTTCAAGCATCTCATCCCTTGCTGTCGGATGGAAGTGATTAGCTTGTTCAGTCCTTTGAACTTGGTTGAAGGTGACTGAGAACGGGACATAGTCTTACGCTTTAATCCCTAATTTTTGCCTGGACCGCCTTTTCAGGTTTTCAGTCCACCAGGATACCCTTTTTTGCCCAAGCCGCCTTTTCAGGTTTTCGACTTGCCGGGTGTACATTTTTATATGTTTATCCCTAATTTTTGCCCGAACCCTTTTTGGTTCGCCGGGATGCCCTTACTTTTGTCTAGATACGTCGACCTAGCGGGTCTTTTATGCGTAGTATTTTTTAACTATGTCCGCGTTCACCGGATGCGGGAAATCTTCACCATCCATCGTAGCCAGTATCATGGCTCCACCAGAGAATACCTTCTTAACCACAAATGGCCCTTCGTATGTGGGTGTCCATTTGCCTCTGGGATCACCTTGTGGTAGAACGATACGCTTGATTACCAAGTCACCAATTTGATACACCTGTCTCTTGACTCTTTTGTTAAATGCCTGGGTCATGCGCTTCTGATATATCTGCCCATGACAAACAGCCGCAAGTCTCTTCTCATCAATCAAATTTATCTGATCGAGTCGAGTCTGAATCCATTCATCTTCATCTAAGCCCACCTCTTTCAAGACTCTTAGCGAGGGAATCTGGACTTCCACTGGTAAAACGACTTCCATTCCATAGACTAAAGAGAACGGAGTTGCCCCTATCGAAGTGCGCACTGAGGTGTGATAACCATGGAGAGCAAAGGGTAACGTCTCATGCCAGGCTTTGTACGTTACTGTCATCTTTTGTATAATCTTCTTAATATTCTTATTAGCAGCTTCCACGGCGCCATTCATCTTTGGCCGTTACGGAGAAGAGTTATGGTGTTTTATTTTGAACTGCGTGCAGAGTTCAGTAATCATCTTGTTGTTCAAATTAGTACCATTATCAGTAATGATCCTTTCTGGGATGCCATATCGACAAATAAGACTATTCTTGATGAACCGTGCCACCACATTCTTGGTGACAGAAGCAAATGAGGTTGCCTCTACCCACTTTGTAAAATAATCAATAGCAACAAGAATGAAACGATGTCCATTAGAAGCTGTAGGTTTAATCTCTCCAATCATATCAATGCCCCACATTGCAAAGGGCCAAGGGGCTGTCAACACGTTTAATGGAGCAGGAGGCACATGTACTTTATCCGCATAGATCTGGCACTTGTGACATGTTCTGGAGTGATGGTGGCAATCAGCTTCCATGGTAGACCAATAATACCCTGATCTCAGAATCTTCTTGGCCATCGTATGTCCACTAGAATGAGTCCCAAAAATACCGTCATGCATGTCTTCCATAATCTTTTCTGCTTCCTTTTTATCCACACAGCGAAGCAAGGTCGAATCATGATTACGTTTGTATAATACTCTATTACTCAAAAAGAATTTAGCGGAGAACTTCCTCAGAAATTTTCTATCATTGATGGATGCCCCTTCAGGGTATTCCTGAGTTTCTAAATATCTTTTCACTTCGTGGAACCAAGGTCTCTCCTCTACTCCCTCAGTATTAAGTTCATAACAATATGCTGGTTCATCTAATCGTTCAATGGTAATCCTGGGAGCTTCATTGTCCCATCTGACTCTGAACATATATGACATGGTAGCCAATACGTCTGCCAACTGTTTCTCTTCTCTTGGTATATGTCCGAATGTAATCTCTTCAAAGTATGGGATTAACATCAACACCCGCTCTCGATAAGGGATGAGATTCGGATGTTTAGTATCCCATTCTCCTTTGATCTGACTGATTACTAATGCTGAGTCTCCGTACACACTCAAAAACTTGATTCGCAGGTCTATAGCAGCTCTGAGTCCCAAAATACACGCTTCATACTCAGCCATATTATTGGTACAATCAAAACATAGTCTAGCAGTGAAAGGTGTATGGCAACCCCTGGGAGACATAATCACAACACCAGCACCATTGCCCAATGCATTAGAAGATCCATCAAAAACCATAGTCCATCGGGATCCCAGTTCGGGTCCTTCATCCGGTCCAGGTTTTTCATGATCAGTAACAAGCATGACATCCTCATCTGGGAACTCAAAATTCATAGATTGGTAATCGTCCACCGCTTGATGAGCCAAATGATCGGCCAACACGCTTCCTTTGATTGCTTTCTGGGTAGTATACTGGATATCATACTCTGTTAAAATCATCTGCCATCTTGCTATTCTTCCGGAGAGGGCGGGTTTCTCAAATATGTATTTGATAGGATCCATCTTAGAAATCAATAAAGTGGTACGATTCAACATATACTGTCTTAGTCGGCGAGCAGCCCAAGCCAAAGCACATCAAGTTTTCTCGAGCAACGAGTATCTTGTTTCACAGTCGGTAAACTTTTTGCTAAGGTAGTATATGGCATGCTCTTTTCGACCAGACTCGTCATGTTGCCCCAACACACACCCCATTGAATTTTCTAACACGGTCAAATACATGATTAGAGGTCTTCCTTCAACTGGTGGTATCAGAATTGGAGGTTCCTGGAGATACTTCTTGATTTTGTCAAAAGCTTCTTGACATTCGTCATTCCATATCATCTCTTGATTCTTCCTCAGTAGTTTGAAGATGGGTTTGCAGGTAGCAGTTAAATGGGAGATAAACCGGGCGATGTAATTCAAACGTCCCAAGAAACCTCGGACTTCTTTATCTGTACGGGGCACTGGCATTTCTTGAATAGCTCTCACCTTAGCCGGGTCAACCTCAATTCCTTTACCACTGACAATAAATCCCAAGAGTTTACCGGATCTTACTCCAAAGGTGCATTTGTTCGGGTTCAATCTCAGCTTGTATTTCTTCAACCTCTCAAACAATTTATACAAATGATCGAGATGTTCTTCTTCAGTATGAGATCGGGCTATCATGTCATCCACATATACTTCTATTTCATGATGAATCATATCATGGAACAAAACCACCATAGCACGCTGGTACGTTGCCCCGGCGTTCTTTAAACCGAATGGCATTACTTTGTAACAGAAAGTGCCCCATTGCGTCACAAACGTAGTTTTCTCCATGTCCTCAGGCGCCATCTTAATCTGATTATAACCTGAGAAGCCATCCATGAATGAGAATACCTTGTGTTGAGCGGTGTTATCTACCAGAACATCAATGTGCGGAAGTGGAAAGTCATCCTTGGGACTCGCCTTATTCAAATCTCTGTAATCTACACATATTCGCACCTTACCATCCTTCTTCGGTACTGGTACCACATTAGCAACCCATTGAGGATAAGAAGTAACGGCTAGGAAACCGGCGTTAAATTGTTTCATAACTTCGGCTTTGATTTTCTCATACATTTCCGGGCGCATGCGACGAACCTTCTGCTTAACAGGACGACAATCTTCCTTCATTGGCAGCCGATGCACTACTATATCAGTATCCAATCCTGGCATGTCTTCATAAGACCAAGCAAAAATCTCTACATAGTCATGTAACATCTGAATCAATTTTTCTTTGATACTGTTTTCCAAGCCTGCTCCTATTTTGACTTCTTTCTTGTCTACTTCAGTACCCAGATTTACAATTTCAATTGATTCCTCATGCGGCTGTATGGTCTTTTCCTCTTGCAGTAACAGTCTGGCAAGTTCACCAGGGACTTCACACTCTTCCTCACTTCCATCCTCGGCTTCGTAGATCGGATTTTCAAAGTCATAATAAACAGTAGTAGAACTATTATCAACAGGATCCAGAGTGGGTGCGGATCTGCAATTTGTTACGTGAGTGTGTGTAAGAAACATAGCTTGTTTGGAAGATGACAGGAAAGCTAAAGAGCGCAATATTTGAATGCAGAAAGTCCATTGATTTATTGAATGTGAATATGCTTATGAAATGACAAACCCTTAACAAATTAGCTATTGTGCCCCAGGCCTAGACACAATGCTTTAAGAAATTCAATTGTAAACATTAAAATTAAAAAATTTGCAACACTAAAATAGACAATAACAATTACTCCTGACTAAAGGAAATCGGGATAGTGTCTTCAGCCGTCCAATTATTGAGTCCGTCACCAATTGTTGGGTAAATCCAGCTATCCAGGTCGCAATCGCTGTCAGCGTCTTCTACAACATTAATCTGATCCTTGACTACCTTCTTAGAGCTAAACCCTAGGCCAAATCTATCAGACTTGTACGGTACATTGATCAGTTGACCCCAGCCAGTATGACCACCATCTTCAACCACAACTTGAGCATCTTTCAGAGAAATCATAGTAGGAGGAGCACGAATAACCTTGGGCGCACAGGAAGTTGGCTTAAGGACAAGATTAGTCGGAGGAATTACTTCAAATGACTGAGACGGAGTCTCGAAGAATTCACCATCCATCTCGACGTATCTGAAGGTATGCACACTACTGACGATATACTCTTCTTCCCCACACACAGTGACGATCTTACCCTCTATTGGATGTCTCAGCTTTTGATGGAGAGACGAAGCTACAACACTTGCCCCGTGAATCCAAGGGCGTCCCAGCAAGCAGGAATAGGCAGGATGAATGTTCATTACATGAAAGGTAGTGTCGAAGACTTGAGGTCCTATCTTGATAGGGAGGACCACTTCACCGTGGACAACGCTCTTCGCACCATCGTAACCACGTACCACAATGTCACTACGCTTCAGTTCAATGCTTTTGCAGTCAAGTTTATCGAGCACGGCTTTCGGTAGCACATTCATAGAAGAGCCATTATCGATCAACACATGAGACAAGGTGATGCCCTTACACTCAATGGAGATATGCAGAGCTTTATTATGATTCTTCCCTGCTGGTGTCAGGTCAGCATTGGAAAAACCTAGACCATTGTCAACAGTCAGGTTAGCAACATAGTTTTCGAACTGATCGACGGAGGTCTCCTGAGGTACATGAGCAGTCTTCAAGAATTTTATCAAGGCATTGGCATGAGATTCAGAAGATAACAACAAGGATAACATCGAGATTTTAGATGGGGTATGCCCCAACTGTTCTACCACATCAAAATCACTCTTGCGGATGATTTTCAACACTTCTTCCATTTCTTGTTTGGCAACATCTTCAGTAGTAACTTCGACCGATGTCTCTGACTGAGAAGGGTTGACTGGTTCCTTTCCTCGATTTTTGGGGACTGGAGGTGAGATCTCCGGAGAAAAGATCCTTCCGCTTCGAGTAATTCTACTAGTCCCAACAATGTCAACGTCATTAGAATTAGCAGAATTATCATCTTGCTTTACGCCATGGATGTAAACATCACCTCCATAATTCCACGGAATGGCTTTGCTTGAGGAATATGGTACTGGGCCAGGTGCAGTAATGATTAGGGGAGCTACCCTGGGCTCAGCAGTAATCTTCACAGGCACTCTAGTAGCGGTAATATTCACTGGAACCTTGGACCTAGCAATCACATATATTTCTTCAATAGGGTTTTCCACCTTATGAACCTTTTCGAAGAGGATTGTATGATCGTCCATCAGCCGTTGAATGCCATTTCTCAACTTCAAACAATCACTGGGTCGGGATATACAGAGATCGCAATTTTCAGCACAACCTGGAAATAAACCAGCTTGCAACAGCTCCTTCTTGATGGCCAGGAGAGGAGATGCTAAGTCAGCTACATTAGAAACGTGAGAATTGTCATCCACAACATTAACAGCCTTGTCATGATTAGGCATAGGTGCAGTGATGACATTAGGAGTCTCCGGAGGCTCAAATTCAATTTCCCCAGCGTCGATCATATCCTGGATTTTATTCTTCAACGACCAACAATCGTTTGTATCATGCCCGGGGCTATCGGAGTGATACGCACACCTGGCATTGGGATTATAACGAGGAGAAGTAGTGTTGGGATTCGTAGGAGGATCTTTGAGGGTAATCAAATTTGCTTTTAGCATACCCTGCAGTGCCTGTGCCAAGGTCATATTGATCTTGGTAAACTGCCTTCTTGGCCTGTCTTGTCTGTGCTGGAAGTTTTGAGATGGCGGTGCTGCAATCGTAACTGCTCCAATGGTATGGTCACGATTTTTCTTGTTACGACCCTTTTGACCGTACACAGCATTTGATTCGTTCCTCCCCTGGTAGGACCTTTTGGTGCTTGCAGAGGTAGTCACCTGTATCTTTCCACTTCGAATGCCGCTCTCCACCCGTTCACCTGTCAATATAAGTTCAGTGAAACCCGATGAAGAACTTCCTAGTAGATGGCTGTAGAATGGGCCAGTCAGTGTACCCATGAACATGTCTACTAATTCCCGATCAGTCATAGGGGGTTTGACTCTGCCCGCCAAATCTCTCCATTTTTGAGCATATTCTTTGAAACTTTCTTTAGATCCCATAGTCATATTCTGCAACTGTAGCCGAGTAGGCGCTAGTTCAGAATTATACTGGTACTGCTTGTAGAAAGTTGTTGCTAAATCAGTCCAGGTGCGGATGTTAGAGCTTTCGAGCTGATAGTACCATTCTAACTGTGTGCCAGACAGACTCTCTTGGAAGAAATGGATCCAAAGCTTCCTATCAGTGGTATACGGCTGAATCTTTCTCACATAAGCTCTCAGATGCATCTGAGGACAAGACGCACCATCGTACTTAGTGAAAGTGGGGATCTTGAATTTGCGGGGAATGACCACGTCGGAAACCAGACCCAAGCTTTCAAAATCCAGACCGGGCGCCTTCTGGCCTTCCATAGCTAGCATACGTTCTTCTAGCAACTTGTACTTGCCATCTTTTGGAGAGTACTGTTCATTCTCGTAATCTTCATCGTCGTCCTCAGGGTTGAAGAGATCAACATTCTCCTCTTCTGACTCATTCTCTGTTTCCTCTTCTTGATCCTTCGGCATTCTGATCTTGATTCCTGCGGCCTGTCCTTTAAGCCTTCTTCCCGGGTTAATGTAACTCACAGGTTTCTGGTCTTTCTTCTTCTCGAGCAAGAGAGCCTTCAGTTCCTCCTGCCCCTTGGATAAGCTCAGCATCATCTCCTGGAATTGGGCATTCTGAGCCTGGAGATCTTTGACAGTTTGTTCGAGGGCCATGTTTCTGTTTAGAAGGCAGACCGTGAGAACATTGATCTTTAAGAATACCTGTTATGCGATGCTATGTTATGCTATGCAATGTATGAAATGTTTTCAAGGACTTTTGGAATTTAACTTTGCGTAAACCACCAAAAAGAGAGAAATTTTTATTAATAGTTTCTTTAATCATTGTTCATTACAAGAAATAATAATAAAAATACAATGAAAGCTCAAGTCTCCCAGGGACGGCTTCTTTTTGGGCGAAGATATGCATTGAGTCTTCGTTCCTCATTAAGCTGGCTGGTAAGTTCTGACACTTTCTTCCTTTCAGCACAGAACTGGGTTTCAAAAGTATCCCTTTCCTCTCTCAACTGGATCCAGGATCTCTTCGATTCTTCAACATCGGTAGGCATATCTGGATAAGGAATGATCTGAGGAGTACCTCCTTCAACTTCTGGTTCAACGATCAATGGTCCGACCGCAAGATATGGCATGACAAGTTCACGAGCTCTGGCGCGTACCCATCTGAGATAAGGCTCCATAGGAATATAATTTTTCTGTCCTAAAGTGCTTCTTTTTACCATGCCCCAAGCTCGTACAAACCTTTGACGGAGACTTTGAGAATCATTGTCATAGTCAAACACCGTGCCTTGGATAATCATTTCATGTGGACCATCTCTTCGAGCACAACCAAACTGACGTAGGGCTAAAGCATGATTATAAGTAATACCTCCTTTTATCCCCATGAGTGGTACGTTAGAGAATTCTCCACAACGGTCGATGAGGACAACATTTTCTCTGAGATTGGGACACCAACGGATGTCTGAATGGGAGAGTGACATTATCCTTTGAGACCATTTTAGATTTCGCTCATTCTTCAAGACTGATTGAGGAAGGTGCGAAATAAACCACCTAGACAATAAAGGTATGCAGCACATGAGAGTCCCTTGCCTTTTCATAGTACGGGTGTGAAGAGAATGCAAAATATCTCCGAGCAAGGTAGGCACAGGGTTATGAGTGAGGAATATCTTAATAGCATTCACGTCTATGAATTGGTCTGGATTAGGGAATAGCACCAAACCATAGATTAGTAATGCTAGAATATCTTCGAAAGCATGGACATCCCTAACTTTTAGGAATTCTCGGGCTTTATTCATCAGAAATTTGGCAAGTAAACCCTTAACTCCACTTCTTGTTACCCAATTAGTTTCAATGTCGGATTTTGTCAAGTGTAAAGCCATGGCAACTTCTTCAGACTTCAGAATCTTTTCTAAACCACTGAAAGGTGTTTGATCAAGGATAGGTATCCCCAACAGCCTGGAGAATTCTTCTAACGTGGGCACCAACTGATAATCTGGGAAGGTGAAGCAATGATGTTTAGGGTCGAAGAACTGGAATAAAACTCTCATCATATCTTCCTTGAAACCGGTGGTAACCAAATTGAGGAGAGAACCATGTTTCTTGATGAACTGAGCATGATCGGGAAGTTCTGACACTAAATCCTTGAGTTTAGGAGAGATGACTACAAAATTGATCCGGATGGTCTTCCTGGAAGCCATAACCTGTTTAACGGAGCAAAGCTAAATCCCTAAGTCCTTGAAATGGTTAGCACAATGTCATGATGTTATGATGGTATGATGTTATGATGTTATGATGTTAAATAAGTGACAAGCACAAACAAGTCACACAACAATCATTCCTAGGTTTTAAGGCTTGCATGAGTTCCATAGGTAAGTACCCTCCCCACTGAAGTTTGGTTGGTTCAACCTGTCCTAGAATAGTAACCGGGTTCTAGAAGGATCTCAAATCATCGACCTTTCCTTAAGTCCACTTCAGTGCAACACCAAGTGGTTGACCAAAATTTCCTTAAAGTCCAATCTCAAAGAGTGTAGTATCGAGTCTCAACCAACCTCAGTCAGAACCGAAGCCAGTTATCTCACTACTTTCTAATGGCTAGGATGAGTCAATTAGGGTGCTAAAGTCTGGTTAATGCTATGATGACACCATGCAGACGCCAAATTTTTCCTCAAGTAAACATGAGGAACATCAGGACATCCAAAGTGTCACATTAACCGTAGCCATCAGTTTAACCATTCCAGTATACGATGGATAGTCGCGATGATCTATTGCTACTTACCTAAGGTACACTAGATCCGGGTGTAGGATCTTTCACTCGAAAATACCCTTAAAAGAAGGAACAATTTGAAAACATAAATGATTTTTTTAAGGTGACCTCTCTTTGTATTCCCCAGCAGAGTCGCCAGTTCTGTCATACGGTGAACTGACTTTTTGTGTTTTGTTGTGGAAAGCAAATGTCGCGGTTAGCAAGAGTCGCCACCGACTTTTCTTTTATCCAATAAGGAAAGGTGGAAAAGAACAGGAAAGACCTTAATTTAGATTTTGGGTTCGGGAGGTACATTATACAAAGGGAAGGTGTTAGCACCCTTTGTATCCATGGTTATCCATGGGCTCTTAATTGCTTAATCACTTATGTTTTTCTTGTTCAAAAAAAGTGTTTGAGAAATGTTTAGGAAAGGTTTTGAAAAGGAGAATTTAACTTTGTAATGATTCTTGTATGAATGTATACAAAGTGGTTATCTCGTTTAGTTTTGAAAGTCGTTTAGAAAAATATAACTCGGCAATGATTCTAGTACGAATGTATGCCAAGTGGTGATTTTCTAATGGAGGTTTTGAAAAGGTGTGAGGTGTGAAAAGTGTTCCAATTTATGAGTAAGCAATTAAGGGTTATACCTATCCAAGGTCTTTATGGGCATTTCCTATCCTTATGAGGGTAAAACTGTCCTTACTATTGAGAAGTAAGTAGTTTTATCCTTTGGATGTAAAAGGGACATCGTAGGGTCATCGATTGGTCATTGAAGGCAACCTTTGCAAAGATACCTTAGCATTCGAAGGGACGATCATCATTTAACCGTAGGCTATACCGAAGGGTCATCGAGGGACAAAGGCAACATTCGAGGGACTATGATGATTTAACCTAAGGGTCTTTGCTAAGTGTATCCCCACATTTGCGGGACATGACCATAATACCGTAATATCGTAGGGCAACAAAGAGAGGTCCACGATCACCAAAATTAACGGCAATATTTTACAATCAATTAGGTAGTTGTAATCAATTAAGTAATTAGGTCCACGTTAAAATCGATTAAATAATTGGGATGAATCTCCACATTAAAATCAATTAGGTAATTAGGATGAATCTCCACATTAAAATCAATTAGGTCGTTAGGATGAATCTCCACCAGGGTATCCCACAAATAAAGTGGAATACCTAGCCAGCTACTTTTTCCTGGGAATATGTGAACCCTTACAACATTCAGCACACAAGTCAGGATACCAAATCAGGGTGCAATCGAGGATTACACCGCAAAAGAAACACAGCAGTAGGAATGTCAGGCAAAATAACGCATGATTAAAATGGAACAGATCAGATAAGCATAGAACAGAACAATCAAAATATTAGCGACTGTCACGTTCGCTTCTGCCTCGCCTAGCGAAGGCCTAGCGAATATTCGCTACATGCTCGCTTAGCGATGTGCTAGCGAGCGGCTGCGGGTTTTGAATTTCAGAACAGTACGACCTCGGCGTGTTGCACGCCCTATGGCATCCAATACAAAAATTACATGGTTCAACATTACAATATTCAGGCACACTTAAATTCACATGCAAAACCTCAAATATGTTTATGAATTCAATTATAATATCACATGCAAGTTAAGAACCTAAAGCAGTAATAGTAATGCAAACCTGTTTGCAATCGAATTGCAACCTTGAATTGGTAAGTCGGATTGAGTTGGGCGGAGGTGACCTTGATGCAGATGAGTTTCCTTCAGGGTTTCCTTTAGGGTTGCTCTGAATTCTCTGGGTTAGCCTCCAGGGTTTGCTGTGCCTTCGCTCTTGCTCCCGTCTTCCTTCCGTTTTCGTTCCGTTTCCGTCCTCTTTTCTGAATGAAGTCCTTAGTATTTATAATGCTTTTTCGTGACCTAATGGGCTCAGAATGAAGCCCAGAATTTTCTGGTATTCGCAAGCTTCGCTAGGCGAGTGGCATAGCGAAGGGTTCGCTAGACGACGGTTTTGCTCGCCTAGCGAGCAGGCCAGTTTGGGCCATTTTCTGGATTTGGCCATCTGTGTGCTGGGCCTTTGTTCTTTTGGGATCAGTGCCTTGAAAAATAGGTTGGAGTGTCCTGAAAAATGCCTTGTAATATTAACGGGCAAATTTTGGGGTATGACACTATGTTTTTGTCCGACAGATCCAGGTAGAAGAATTGAGGAACTCGGAGCAAGACAATGCGAAATTCCGGCAAGCAAAGGAGTGGAGGCCTGACACAGCCACCCGTGTCATCTGACACGGACCGTGTTAGGTAGAAGGAGCGTGCCAAGGAAAATAGTAGCCTGACATAGGCCGTGTTAGGCAACATCCTCAGCCGTGTCAAGGGAGCCATGGGCGTGTCACAAGAATAGTAGGCTGACACGGCCACCCGTGTCAGCCCAGGACCAAAAATTGCCCTTTTTATCGAGATTTTGAGTATCGGGCTTTCAGAGAGGTTTTTGGACATGTCCACCTATTTCTTGAAATTTTCATTATAAAAGAGAACCTTCTACCTAAGAAAAAAGGCATCTTGGAACGAGACAAAACACAATATTGTCAAGCAAGCAAGTATTACAGTGAGCGAGGAGTTCGGAGAGCTGAAGGTTTTCATGAGCGGAAGTGATTGAAGATCGAAGTCATCCAAATACTTGTAATGTGTAATTTTTATCTTGCATTTGTTTTGAACAATATGAGTAGCTAAACCCCTCAATGCTAGGGGGCGTCCCTGATTTAGAATTGTAACGAATTTGAGTTTACATTTGCATTTATAATATTATTTTTATGGTAACCTTTGGATGTGTTTAATGCTTTCTCTTTCGGACCAATCGAAATTGTTTTGTGGTTATCAATTTTGCTGGACCGTCATTGATAGAGTTTTCATAAGGTTACTCTACAATAGATATCACATAGGACTAGGGGTACCCTATATGAACCAGAGTATTCTTGATATAATAAAGCTTAAATTCACCTTAATTGCCTAAGGACATAGAAATTATGGTAGATTGATTAAAGGTTTTCTCACCAAAGACTTGGGAGAAAAGACCATTGAGAACTGGTAGTAGTTGATATTTGTTGGTGCAATAGTGACTCAGAGTTGTCATAGGGATAAATCATACACCTTCCCTGACATCGTTCCTCTTACCTTGCAAACCCTTATTTTCATTCTTATTTGCCTTTACCTTTATTTTTATATTTTTACATCTAAAAACCAAATTAATATTTTTTGTTTAATTGAATGATAATTTGAACTCGATATTGACGTGCAGTCCTTGAGATCGACATTCGGGGAATTTCCCCATTATTACTATAAAAGGCAAAATAGTACACTTGCTATTTTCCCGATCATGTTTTTGGTGTCGTTGCCGGGGATTATCAAAATATAGAGTTTAATTTTAAATTCAATTAAAATTTTGTTGCTCTGCAATAAAATCATTTTTCTGTCATTTATAATTTACTAATTTGTGTATGCGAGGAGAACCCTCAGCTGAATTTCTTTTTGACGCAGAGATCTAGAGAACCCTTCACCGAAGACGCAAAAACCAAAGAGTGGATTCCAAAGAAGAAAGTACCTCTTATCACTCAGAAGTCAAAGAACCAATGGATGAAGTTCCTCCAATTCCACCTTTGGAATGACTCCTAGGTGACTTAGGAGGTGCAAACGCACCGGGCGGTCGACTGACCATTGTCAACCAACCGGTGAATGTGACTAATTTTCAGCTACATCCTAGCACAATCAATCAATTGGAAAGAAAACCTTTCACCATAAAGGTTAAAGAAGATGCCAGCAAATACCTGCAAAGATTTTTGACCATGAGCACCACGTTGAAAATTGACGGTCATACAGATGAAGCAAAAAAATTAAGAATGTTCCCGTTCACTTTAGCTGAAGATGCGGAAGACTGGTTCTACTCTCTTCCAGCCGGAAGTATCACATCATGGGAAGAAATAGAAACTGCATTCTTAAATGAGTACTTTCCAACATCAGTATTCCTGAGAAAAAGGTATGAAATCCTTAATTTCAAACAGAAGGATGATGAATCATTGTGAGACGTCTACAAAAGATTCAAAAGGGTCTTGGTAGCGTGTCCAACTCATAATATGGATCCGACCGAACAAATGCAAATGTTCGTTAATGGGATGAAAATAAAAACAAAAAAGTTGATTGATACAGCAGCTGGTGGCTCAACAAATTTCTCAACAGCCACTGGTATTAAGAGGATTATTTAAGCAATAGCTGCCAATGAGCATCTAGAATTATACGACAGGTGTACTAGTCAGCTAGAGGGGGTGGTTGATCTAAAATTAGAGACAAATAAAATCCGTCTGGAAGACACAGTTGCTGCCGAAGTTGACAAGAAGTTGAGAACTATGAATATAGGTACTCAACAGATAGCTCAGGTCCAGCCGACTCAGGCTAGCACTTGTGAAATCTGTACTGGACCTCATCACACGGTCTATTACTTTGCTACCCCCCAACAAATTGAAGAGATCAAATTCTTGAAACAGAATAATCCCTACTCTAACACTTACAACCCAGGTTCGAAGAATCATCTGAATTTCTCCTAGAAAGATCAAAGAGGGAATGTTCCGCAACAAGGTACATGGCAACATCAAACTCAGTATCAACAACAACAGCAACAGGCACCTAAAAAGGCTGAATGGGAAATCGCCATTGAAAAATTAGTCGCCCATAGCATGCAATTTCAAGAAGAAATTATGACTAATCAGAAAAACACCACTGCCTCCATAAAAAATCTCGAAGTCCAAATGGGTCAGATAGCACAACAATTAGCTTTAAATTCTCAAGCCCCGGGTACCCTACCCAGTGGTATGGTAACAAATCCGCGGGAACATAACACTGTTAACGCTGTCGTAACCCAATGTGGGAAGTCAACAGAGGAAAATAATATGGAGAAAGATGGATTGTTAGAAGTGGATTTAGAAATCAAGGAAACCAAGGACCAAGATGAAGAAGTGGTACTACCACCTGTCAAGGAGAAAGAAAAGGTTCCAAAACCAACCATCAAACTCCCTTACCCTCTAAGACATAAGAAGAAAGATCAACATGAAAAAAAATTGAGAGGTTCCTGGAAATGTTCAAAAAGCATGAAACAAACATACCTTTTTCTGAGGCATTAGAACAAATGCCAATATATGCCAAGTTCATGAAAGACATCATCTCCAATAAGCGTTCAACTGATATAGACCCAATCATCCTAACTGAAGCATGCAATGCCATTCTCCAAGGTATGAAAATCCCTGTGAAAAAGAAAGATAGGGGACCAGTTACTATTCCATGCACCATTGGTGATAGAAAATTCAAGAAGGCTCTTATTGACTTAGGAGCAAGTGTATGTTTGATGCCACTATCCATTTATAAGAAATTAGGCATTGGCACCATTCAAGATACTCGAATGACACTTTAGTTTACGGATCGCTCTGTTAGGCGACCTTATGGCATTGTGGAAGACATTCTTGTAAAAATTGACAAGTTTGTTTTCCCAGTTGACTTCGTCATTCTGGAAATGCCCGAAGATGAGGAGATTCCTCTCATATTGGGCAGACCATTCTTGGAAACAGGACGGTGTATGATAGATATCGAGGAAGGAACAATGGTCGTCAAAGTCTATGATGAAGAGTTAAAAATAGATGTGAGGAACAAAATACAATACAAAGATGATATTGGCACAAGCCACACTATAGAGATAATAGATCAAGTAATTGCTCAAGAAATTGAAAAGCATATACCCCAGTCATCATTAGAATGTGTCTTAAGTCTATCGATTTTTGAAAGTGATGAAGATGAAGGGGATTCTGGGGTGCTCGCTATGATGGAAAAACAACCTGAATGGATTAGATCTAAACCACCCCGGTGGGAAGATTTAAGACCACCACCACCATCAGATGTCACTGAAGAACCTAAAATAGAGGTAAATTTGAAGCAGCTATAAAGAAAATCTGAAGTATGTATTTTTGGATACTGAAAAAAAATGCCCAGCTATTATCAATGCCAGTCTACAAAGTGTCCAAGAAGCAGAACTCATTCAAGTGCTAAAAAAATACAAAGGCGCAATCGGATGGGCAATTAAGGACTTGAAAGGTATAAGCCCGATCGTTTGCATGCACAAGATCTTAATGGAAGATGATCACAAACCGGTGGTGCAACCACAACGAAGACTTAACCCAACCATGAAAGAAGTGGTACACAAAGAGGTTGTAAAATTGTTGGATGCAGGATTAATTTATCCTATTTACGACAGTTCATGGGTATGTCCAGTCCATGTGGTACCAAAAAAGGGGGCACTACGGTGATAAAAAATGAGAAGAATGAGTTAATTCCAACCAAAACTGTTACAGGTTGGAGAGTGTGCATAGACTACAGGAGACTAAACATGGCAACACGAAAGGAACACTTTCCGTTACCATTCATTGATCAAATGTTGGAAAGGTTAGCCGAACACGATTACTATTGTTTCCTAGTAGGGTACTCGGGGTACAACTAGATTACGGTTGCCCTTGAAGATCGAGAGAAGACTGCATTCACATGCCCCTATGGTATTTTCGCTTATAAAAGAATGCCCTTTGGTTTGTGCAACGCACCGACCACTTTTTAAAGGTGTATGACATCAATCTTTGCTGACATGCTCGAAAAGCATATGGAAGTATTTATGGATGACTTTTCAGTATTCGGTTCTTCATTTGATAAATGTTTAACTAACTTGCCACTTGTGTTAGAAAGATGCCAACAAACAAATTTGATCCTGAATTGGGAAAAGTGTCATTTCATGGTACGTGAAGGTATAATGTTAGGACACAAGATCTCTAACCGAGGTATCGAAGTGGACATAGAAAAAGTTGAGGTAATAGCTAATTTACCACCTCCGGTAAATGAAAAAGCCATTCGAAGCTTCTTGGGACATGCGGGGTTCTACCGCAGGTTCATAAGAGATTTCTCCAAGATCGCAAAACCACTAACTAGTCTACTGGTGAAGGATACACCATTCCTATTTGACAAAGAGTGCAGGCAAGCCTTCGAGACCTTTAAGAAGGAACTTGTGTCAGCCCCCATAGTCATTGCCCCTGATTGGTCTCTCTCTTTTGAGATAATGTGTGATGCTAGTGATAATGCAGTAGGGGCAGTATTAGGGCAACGAAAGGAGAAGTTTCTGTATGTGATCTATTATGCAAGCCACATGTTGAACCCTACCCAAATGAACTATGCAACCACCGAAAAAGAGCTCCTAGCGGTTGTGTATGCGTTTGATAAGTTCAGATCCTATTTGTTGGGATCAAAGGTAATTATGTATACTGACCATGCAACTTTAAAATATCTTTTTGCCAAACAGGAATCAAAACCAAGGTTGCTGCAATGGATCCTACTATTACAAGAGTTCGACCTGGAAATCAGAGACAAAAAGGGGAGTGAAAACACTATTGCTGATCACTTGTCTCGGATGACTCCGATTCAAGAAACAGAAGAAACACACCCCATCAGAGATGAGTTCACCGAAGAACGTATCATAGTCGTTACGCATATCCCCTAGTTCGCAGATTTCGCGACTTTGTGGTAGGTGGACTAATACCTGATGACTTTGACTCTAACAAAAGAAAAAAGTTTTTGCATGATTGTAGGTTTTATGTGTGGGATGATTCGTTCTTGTACAAAAAGGGAATAAATGGCCTGGTGAGGAGATGTGTGCCGAAGGAGGAGCAAAAGGATATCCTTAAAGCTTGTCACAACTCACAATATGGAGGACATTTTAGCGGAGATAGAACTGCAACAAAAGTCCTCCAGTCTGGACTGTACTAGCGTACCTTGTTCATAGATGCACAAGAGATGTAAAAGAGTGTGACAGATGTTAGAGAACGGGAAACATATCAAAGAGAAATAAGATGCCTCAGAATGTCATGTTAGAGGTAGAACTGTTCGATGTGTGGGGAATAGATTTGATGGGACCATTCCCACAATCATTTGGAAAATAATACATTCTGGTCGTAGTTGACTATATGTCAAAATGGGTGGAGGCAGTAGCATTACCCACGAATGATGCGAAGATGGTGATCAATTTCCTAAAGAATTGTATCTTCGCTCGGTTTGGGGTACCAAGAGCACTAATTAGTGACAAAGGTACCCACTTTCTGAACAAGCTGATGGAGAACCTGCTAAGGAAATATAATGTAAAGCATAAAATCGCCACACCGTACCACCCCCAGACAAGTGGACAGGTTGAGGTGTCAAATCGACAGATCAAGCAGATCCTAGAAAAGACAGTTTATGCATCACGAAAAGATTGGTCGATCAAGCTAGAGGATGCATTCTGGGCATACCGAACAACGTTCAAAACCATCATAGGCATGCCTCCGTACCAACTGGTCTACGGTAAAGCTTGTCATTTACCGCTCGAACTAGAACACAGGGAATTTTGGGCTACCAAATTTCTCAACTATGATCTGTCCAAAGCGGGGAAATATCAGATTCTTCAATTACAAGAGCTAGAAGAATTCAGAAATCGAGCATATGATGTAACACCCCTTTTTATACCTCAAAATACTTAACATATAATCAGAGTGAATAAGCACGCATATAAACAAAAGGGCGCACATCGACGTTTCCAAAAAACTAAAAGCTTTCAAAAACCAAACATCAGTCATCATCAATATATAATACACCTGGTCATCGAAAATAACACATTTCAAATATCATGAATATACAAGAATATGCGTTCGCAGCGGAAAATAATGAATATTCATGCATTTCATAAAATGATTCATGTCCCATACCATGATCATCTCTCAATAATCTCTTCAAGATAAAATAAAACCATATCCAGAATCTTTGGCACTATGGCCTCTCAAACAACAATTGCAATTAAACATGTTCACAAGTAATAACATAATGCATATCCAAATAAGATATGAGTTCAATACTACTAATCTATCCCGTGTTACATGACCAGAGCATTGACTCACTACCTAGTCTCCAAACTAAAATACGGAAGCTCTCCGGCTAAATCTCGAATGAGCTACCTTCCACTTACTTCAGCAATACTACTCTTGAGTATCTGCATGATGCCCATGAAAAGGCAACATTCAAACAGAAGGGTGAGAATTTAAATCATTATGAAGAAGTATAATAAAGCACAATGATTAAATAAAAAATTAACGGAATTCATCACACCTTATATAACCATGTAAATAATACTAACTAACATTTATTTCACATGTTTCAAACATCCATCAAAACTCAAGGAGTATAATATTAAAATCCAATACTATATTCCCAAATATACACATAACTACAATTATCACATAATCACATATTTTTCCAAGTTATCTATCCAACCATCACCAAATTCAATTACCATATCTCATACACACATAACAATCACATCAATGCATATATTCAATTATCACATAACTCTAATGTGACTCAATGCAAGACATGTGACTCTATGCATGTGGTACCGCAATGTGAACCCAACATTTCACCGCTTTTCGATTCAATATCTAGAATCCAAGTCACGCTTCCGATCCGAACAAGATCAAAGCCACTACGTCTATTTCCAATTAAGGATCAACGTCTGCTACGCCTATTTCCATTTAAGGATCAACGTCTGCTACGCCTATTTCCATTTAAGGATCAACGTCTGCTACGTCTATTTCCACTCAAGGATCAACGTCTGCTACGTCTATTTCCATTCAAGGATCAACTTCTGCTACGTCTATTTCCATTTAAGGATCAACGTCTATTACCATGTGAACCCACAGTTTCACCGCTTCCACCATAAAGCCGACTATGCCATGAATGAATGTACAAATACCAACAATATATGCAATTAATATCATCTCTACCATCTTAACATTCCTCATATAACTATAATTCAACTCTATGAATTATCCACCAATGGTACATATACACATTCATAACAAATATACTATTAACATATATAGGCTCATCATCGAACACACACACTTATATTTCATTTCAAAATGATTACAGCTTTTAAAATTCTCAATTTTTCATTTTTCAACAGTGGTAACCGGTTAACACATTTGGGTTAACCCGTTAACCAGAAACCAAAACTCAGTTGCTAGGCAGCTTTTTCAGCAGGTAACCGGTTAACACATTTTTGTTAACCCGTTAACACGAAAACAGAACTCAATTTCTGGGCAGATTTTTCAGCAGGTAACCGGTTAACACATTTTGGTTAATCCGTTAACACGAAAATTGAACTCAATTTCTGGGCAGATTTTTCAGCAGGTAACCCGTTAACACATTTTGGTTAACTAGTTAACAAGAAACCAAAACTCAGTTGCTAGGAAGATTTTTCAGCATGTAACCCGTTAACACATTTTGGTTAACCCGTTAACCAGAAACCAAAATTCAATTCCTAGGCAAACTTTTTAGTGAGTAATCAGTTAACGCTATCATGGTAACCGGTTAACACGGGTTAAAATCTGAATTTTTCTTAACGAGAGAAATGGTGCTACAGTAGAAAATATCAAATTGGATTCTCACTCTATCCCTCAATTTCACCCATTTATCAGTTCCAAACACAATTAATCATCACAAATCAAAGATTACTCATCAAAACCTAACAATTCCAAAACCATAAAAATTAGGGATTTCAACCTAAACATATTTCTACCCATTTACCCAATTATACTAACTCATAATAATAAGGATTCTCCCCCTTACCTCTTCAATTTTATGAGAATCCTAGCTTCTCCCTTGTTCTTCCCCCATTCTCCTTACTTTTTCCTCTTTCTTTCTCTGTTGCCTTGAAAATAACCAAATGAGTGCTACTTCTTACTCTCCCCACCTCTTACTATTCTAGTATTATTTGGGCTTAAGAAATGATACCTCTAATTTAATTATTAGGCCCAATAAGGCATATCATTATATTATCTCTAATTAGTTCAAATAAATTAAACCAACACATTATACCCACCAAGTCAATTAATATAATCAATTATTATACTACCTAACAACCAATTAATTAATTAACACTCCAAATAAATAAGATAAAATATAATAATAATATAAGAAATAAATACTAAAAATTGGGTTGTTACAACTCTCCCCCACTGAAAAGATTTTCGGCCTCGAAAATTTACCTCAAACGAACAACTCCGGATACGATTCCTTCATCTTATCCTCGAGTTCCCAAGTGATATTGCCATCGGCGGCTCTGCCCCATATCACTTTTACCAAAGTAATCTCCTTACCACGAAGCTTCTTCACTTCTCGATCTTCAATTCGCATAGGTGATGTATCAACCGTCATCCCTCACTTGAACATCATCTAATGGAACAACATGCGATGGATCCGCAATGTACCTCCTTAATTGAGACACATGGAATAGATCATGAAGATTAGAAAGTGACGGTGGCAATGCAATCCGATATGCCATTTCACCTACCCTCTCGAAAATCTGATAAGGACCAATGAAACGCGGCGTCAACTTACGCGACTTCAAAGCTCTACCAACACCCGTTATTGGTGTAACTCGAAGAAACACATGCTCATCTTTCTCAAACTCAAGAGCCTTCCTCCTCTTATCATGATAACTCTTTTGACGACTCTGAGAAGCCTTCATCTTCTCTTAAATCATCTTAATCTTATCCGTAGTCTCTTGAATCAACTCGGGTCCAACCATAACACTCTCTCCCGATTCGTACCAACACAAAGGAGTTCTACACCTCTTACCATAAAATGCCTCAAAAGGTGCCATTCCAATACTCGAATGGAAACTGTTGTTATACATAAACTCGATCAAAGGCAAGAAACTATCCCAATTTCCTCCTTGTTCCAAAAAACAAGACCTCAAAAGATCTTCAAGTGATTGAATAGTCCTCTCCATTTGACCATCAGTTTGCGGATGATATGCAGAACTCAAACGCAACTTCGTACCCAAAGCACTTTGCAAACCTTCCCAAAATCTCGAAGTGAACCTCGGATCTCTATCCGAAACAATGCTCGACGGAATACCATGCAAAGACACAATCCTTTAGATATACAACTTAGCAAGTCTCTCCATCGAATAATCCATCCTCATCGGAATAAAATGAGCACATTTCGTCAACCTGTCCACAACGACCCAAATCGCCTCACAATTACTCGATGTTCTCGGTAAACCCGAAACAAAATCCATAGAGATACTATCCCACTTCCACTCAGGAATGGATAACGGTTGCATCAAACCAGAAGGATTTTGATGTTCAATCTTTGACTTTTGACAAGTCAAACATGAATACACAAATTCCGCTACATCCTTCTTCATACCTTGCCACCAAAACATCTTCCTCAAGTCTTGATACATTTTAGTAGCACCAGGATGAATACTCAGACCACTTCTATGCCCTTCCTCAAGAATCCTCTTTCTCAAATCCGCAACGTCCGGAACAAAAACTCGATCACGACACCTCATGATACCATTCTCATCAATCCGAAAGTCACCACCTTTGCCTTGATTAATCAATGTCATAACATCGACTAATTTCAAATCGGACTTCTGACCTTCTCTAATCTTGTCAAGAATGCCACACGTAAGCTTCAATATACCAAGCTTAACACACGAAGGCGTCGCTTCACAAACCAAACTCAAATCTCTAAATTGTTCCAACAATTCAAACTCTCGAATCATCAACATAGACATGTGCAACGACTTCCTACTCAATGCATCGGCTACAACATTCGCCTTTCCAGGATGGTAATTCAAACCAAAATCATCATCTTTCAATAATTCCAACCATATTCTTTGCCTCATATTCAATTCTTTTGGATCGAACAAGTACTTCAAACTCTTGTGATCACTAAACACATCAAATCTCTATCCAAACAAATACTGTCTCCAAAGCTTCAACACAAACACAACGGCGGCCAACTCTAAATCAAGCGTCAGATAATTCCTCTCATGAACTTTAAGTTGCCTTGAAGCATAAGCTACCACTTGCCCTTTTTGCATCAAAACACCTCCCAAACCCAACAAAGAAGCATCACAATACACAACGAAAGGTTCTAACGGATCCGGTAAAATTAAAATAGGAGCCGTAGTCAATCTTCTCTTAAGCTCTTGAAAATTCTCTTCACACTGCGAAGTCCAAATGAAAGCTTGACCTTTCCTAGTCAACTGCGTCAACGATAACGACAACTTAGAAAATCCTTCAATGAACTTCCTATAATAACCAGCCAAACCAAGGAAACTTCTAATCTCAGCAACAGACTTAGGAGCTTCCCATTGAGATACAACTTCAATCTTTGTAGGATCCTCAGAAATACCACCACTCGAAATTACATGCCCAAGAAAACTTACCTCACTCAACCAAAACTCACATTTAGAGAGTTTAGCAAACAACTTCTTCTCTTTCAACACCGATAACACAACCTTCAAATGCTCGGCATGATCCTCTTCACTCTTAGAATAAATCAATATATCATCGATGAACATAATAACAAACTTATCCAGATAATCATGAAAAATCTATTCATATTATCATACGGTGAACTGACTTTAATGTGTTTTTAATCGCAATGTCGCGGTTAGCAAGAGTCGCCACCGACTTTTCTTTTATCCAATAAGGAAAGGCGGAAAAGAACAGGAAAGACCTTAATTTAGATTCTTAGGTTCGGGAGGTACATTATACAAAGGGAAGGTGTTAGCACCCTTTGTATCCATGGTTATCCATGGGCTCTTAATTGCTCAATCATTTATGTTTTTCTAGTTTGAAAAAGTGGTTGAGAAATGCGTAGGAAATGTTTTGAAAAGGAGAATTTAACTTTGTAATGATTCTTGCATGAATGTATACAAAGTGGTTATCTCATTTAGTTTTGAAAATAGTTTAGAAAAATAGTTTGGAAATGTGTGAGGTGTGAAAAGTATTTTAGGTTATGAATGAGCAATTAAGGGTTATACCTGTCCGAGGTCTTTCCGGGCATTTCCTATCCTTATGAGGGTAAAACTGTCCTTACTATTGAGAAGTAAGTAGTTTTATCCTTTGGATGTAAAGGGACATCGTAGGGTCATCGATTGGTCATCGAAGGCAACAGTTGTGAGGATACCTTAGCATTCGAAGGGCCTATCATCATTTAACCGTAGGCTACACCGAAGGGACATCGAGGGACAAAATCGTATTTTCGAAGGCAACATCCGAGGGACTATGATGATTTAATCGAAGGGTCTTTGTCAAAGTCCACCAGTGTTTCACATAACACATCCAATCCCTCAAAGGGAGTTGATAGGTTGATGTGAGGTAAACGATCAAGGATATGGGGTTCTTTGTAAACAGGGGTAATGGAAACGCCTGTAACCATTGGAGTTGAAATGCTTGAAGTTTGGGCAGTGGTGGTGGATTCCGTTTGTTGAGAGAAGTTAAAAACTTCTTGTTGTTGAGCGTCCATGGTTGAAGAAAAAAGAGATGAAGATGAGTAGTTGAGAGACGCTTCAGAGAGGGTTTAGGGTTTTAGAGTGAGTGAGAGTGATAAGTGTGTGAAATGTGAGAAAAGTGTTTAAATACCCTAAGTTAAAACACATGCAAAACGACACATAATATTGCGTTAGCACAAAGCTCAAGTAAGCACGCTTGGGGGAGAAATGATTAAGGCTAATTAATGAATGTCTAATCCCAACAATATGCACACTGCTCGAGGAGATCTCAAACGTTTCACCTTTGATCTTCTTCTGGACAGCTGTCTAGAAGTTCTAGGGTTGGACGCTAGGTGCTCCACGTGTTGATGTATCTGATCTTCAGGAATACCAAAGGATTGGTTCCTGGAGATTTCTAACTCAGATATCTTCTTAACTAGTAGAAGTATCAGAGTCAGAGGCAGAAATACATTTGTTTACATCAGAGTCTCATTTTACATTTTCAGAGCCACACTTCATTCTGGACAGTTTTGAATGTTCAGATTTTCTAAGATAAAAAGAAATCTATCTTCAGCTAGAGGCTTAGTAAAGATATCTGCCCATTGATGATCTGTATCAATGAACTTCAATGTTACTATCCCTTTCTGAACATAGTCTCTGATAAAATGATGTTTTATTTCAATGTGTTTAGCTCTGGAATGTAGAATGGGATTCTTACTTAGACAAATGGCAGCAGTATTATCACAGAAGATAGGAATGTTACTCTCAAAAATTTGCAGATCTTCTAACTGATGCTTCATCCAGAGCATCTGAGTTGTGCACAGTGATGCTGAGATATATTCTGCTTCTGCAGTTGATAGAGCTATAGTTGACTGTCTTTTGCTAGCCCAGGAGATTAGATTGTTTCCCAGAAGCTGACAATTTCCAGATGTGCTTTTTCGTTCTAGTCTATCTCCTGCATAATCTGCATCACAGTAACCAGAAAGTCTATACTCTGATGTTTTCTTATACATCAGGCCCAGGTTAGGAGTTCCTTTCAGATACTTAAGAATTCTCTTAACTGCTGTTAAATGAGATTCTCTAGGATCTGATTGGAATCTGGCACAGAGACAGACACTAAAGAGAATATCAGGACGAGTAGCAGTCAGATAGAGAAGAGAGCCTATCATACCTCGATAGAGCTTCTGACAAACCTTTGAGCTTACTTCTTCTTTTTCAAGAATGCATGTTGGATGCATTGGAGTTTTTGCAGAGTTGCAGTTAGCCATGTCAAATTTCTTCAGAACATCTTTAATATATTTGCTTTGATGAACATATATAACTTCTGAAGTTTGGTTAATTTGAATTCCCAGAAAGAACTTTAGTTCTTGCATTAGACTCATTTCAAATTCTGCCTGCATTAACTTAGAGAATTCTTGACAAACAGAGGCATTAACTGAACCAAAGATAATGTCATCAATGTATATCTGGCATATCATGAGATCATTGTTAAGGTTCTTACAGAAAAGTGTGGAGTCAACTTTCCCTCTGATAAAATTGTGTTCCAGAAGAAAATTGCTTAAACGTTCATACCAAGCTCTGGGAGCTTGTTTAAGTCCATATAAAGATTTTTTAAGTTTAAAAACATGTTCTGGAAAGTTTGGATTTTCAAAACCTGGAGGTTGGTTGACATACACTTCTTCTGATATATAACCATTAAGGAATGCACTCTTGACATCCATTTGATATAATTTAATAGAATGATTAATAACAAAAGATACAAGAAGACGAATAGATTCTAACCTTGCGACTGGAGCAAAAGTTTCATTATAATCAATACCTTCTTGTTGACTATAACCTTGAGCTACCAGTCGAGCTTTGTTTCTGACGACTTCTCCTTTCTCATTTAGCTTGTTTCTGAATACCCATCTGGTTCCAATAACGTGAGTGCCTCTGGGTTTTGGAACAAGATCCCAGACATCATTCTTTGTGAATTGATCTAGTTCTTCTTGCATGGCTGAAACCCAGTCGTTATCTTGAAGTGCTTCATCACAGGACATAGGCTCAATCAGAGACACTAGTCCCAGAGGAGTATCTTCAGAGGTTCTGAAGGTAGATCTGGTTCTGACAGGTTCGTCCTTGTTTCCCAGAATCAAATCTTCAGATACGTTGATACGACTTTTAACTTTCTTTGGGATTTCTGGGGTTTTAATTTCTTCAGAGTTCTGAGTGACAGTTGCTTCTAGAGCTTTATCAGAACCTGCAAGGGTGATTTCTAAATCTGCAAAATCTTCAACTAGCTTTGACTTTTCAGGGTCAAGCTTATCATCAAATCTGACATGAATTGATTCTTCCATAATTTTGGTTTCTGTGTTGTATACTCTGTAGCCTTTAGAGCGTTCTGAGTATCCTAACATAATACCTTTCTGTGCTTTGGAATCAAACTTGTTCAGATGTTCTTTAGTGTTTAAAATAAAGCAAGAACATCCAAAAGGATGAAAATATGAAATGTTTGGTTTTCTTCCTTTACACAGTTCATAGGGAGTCTTTTCCAGAATGGGTCTTATAGAGATTCTATTCTGAATGTAACACGCTGTATTTACAGCTTCTGCCCAAAAATGCTTTGCCACATTAGTTTCATTGATCATGGTTCTAGCCATCTCTTGGAGTGTCCTATTCTTCCTCTCTACAACTCCATTTTGTTGTGGAGTTCTAGGGCAAGAGAAATCATGGGATATTCCATTAGAGTCAAATAATTCTTCAAAATCTTTGTTTTCAAATTCTCCACCATGATCAATTCTGACTCTAACAATTTTAGCATCAAATTCTTTTTGCACTTTGGAGCAGAAACTAGTGAATACAGAGTGAGACTCACTCTTGTGCTTTAGGAATTTTACCCATGTCCAGCGACTGTAATCATCAACAATGACTAGTCCATACTTCTTTCCATTAACTGATGATGTTTTCACAGGACCAAATAAGTCAATGTGAAGAAGTTCCAGAGGCTTAGAGGTAGAAACAACATTTTTCTTTTTAAAGGAAGTTTTTGAAAATTTTCCTTTCTGACATGCTTCACACAGAGCATCTGAAGAAAAATTCAGTTTAGGTAGGCCTCTGACTAACTCGAGTTTAGTTAGCTGAGAAAGTTTCCTCATGCTAATGTGGCCCAAGCGTCTATGCCACACCCATTGCTCTTTATGAACAGACATCAGACATTTAACATTTTGTTCTTTTAAATCAGAAAGATTAATTTTATAGATGTTGTTTTTCCTCTTGCCTGTGAAAAGGACAGAGCCATCATTCTGATTAATGGCTTTACATGTTTTTTGATTAAAGATTACATCATAACCGTTATCACTTAATTGACTTATGGATAACAAGTTATGCATTAATCCTTCTACGTAAAGAACATCAGATATAGAGGGAAGAGTACCATTACCAATAGTTCCGGAGCCTCTGATCCTTCCTTTCTGATCTCCTCCGAAACCTACGAATCCAGCATCTCTAAGTTCCAGGCTTTGGAACATAGACTTTCTTCCCGTCATGTGTCGCGAGCATCCAGAGTCCAGGTACCATGACTGGTGTCTGAACTTTGCTGCATAGGATATCTGCAACATACACAATCTTATCTTTTGGTACCCAGAATCTCTTGGGTCCTCTTTGATTAGTCTTCCCAGAGTTTCTCATAACTTTGGGTTTTCTGGCATTTTCAAATTTTTGTTCTTGTGTGTGTGTATAGTGATATGAAAATGGAGATTTAAGTTGGTTACTAGAAGAAGTTTTAACTTCCTTAGGATCATACCCAATTCCCTTTTTATTGTTCTGACTGACTCCATAAATCATGGATGCCATAATACTCCTACCTATTCCATTTTTCAGAAATTCTTGAAAGGCTTCTTCGTATTTATAAATTATTGCATTTGAAGTTTGTGGAGTTTGAGATAACGCTTCTTCTAATTCTAAGCTTTTTCTTTTTGCTCCATCTCTTTCTAATGTTAACAATCTGATTGTATCTTCTTGTGCTAGAATTGTCATCTCAAGCTTGTCACAATCTTCAAATTTTGCTTTAAGACAGCCTTTAATGTTTTTAAACTTTTGTTTTAATTTCTGATATGAGCTAAGAGTTTCTGACAAACAAGATTCTAGATCAGATCGAGAGAGTTCAGAAAATACCTCTTCAGATTCTTCATCTGAGCTACTCCTGGATGTGGTAGCCATAAGTGCCACATTGGCCTGTTCATCAGAGTCAGATTCTGATGATCCAGATTCACTATCATCCCAGGTAGCCATCAGTCCTTTCTTTGTCCTGAAGGTATTTTTCTTGAAGCTTTCTTTTCTAGGGTTGTCTTTCTTTAGCTTGGGGCATTCATTCCTGTAATGACCTGTTTCTTTACATTCATAACAGGTAATATCTTTGTTAGATTTACCTTTTGAAGTTGATTCTGATCGATCCCCTCTGGGTCTTGGTCTTCTGAAGTTGTTGTTCCTCTTTTTCCAGAGTTGCTTAACTCTTCTGGTTAGTAGGGACAATTCTTCTTCATCATCAGAGTCTTCTGGTTCAGAGTTGTCAGCATCTTCAGTTTCTGCCTGGAGAGCTTTGGTTCTGTCAAGTTTGCGTCTTTCAGGTCTGGACTTTAACGCTACAGACTTGTTCCTTTTCTGAGGCTCATCTTCCTCTAGTTCTATCTCATGGCTTCTAAGAGAACTAACAAGTTCTTCAAGGCTAATATTGTTCAGATCCTTTGACAGCTTCAGAGCAGTAACCATAGGTCTCCATTTCTTTGGCAGACTTCTGACTATCTTTTTGACATGGTCTGCAGTTGTGTATCCTTTGTCTAGAACCTTGAGACCTGCAATCAGAGTTTGGAATCTAGAGAACATTGCCTCTATGGCTTCATCATCCTCCATTTTGAAGGCTTCATATTTCTGGATAAGCGCCAGAGCCTTTGTCTCTTTGACTTGATAGTTTCCTTCATGAGTCATCCTCAGAGAGTCAAGTATGTCTTTGGCTGTTTCTCTGTTGGTGATCTTTTCATACTCGTTGTAAGATATAGCATTTAGGAGTATGGTTCTGGCCTTGTGATGATTCTTGAAAACTCGTTTCTGATCATCTAACATCTTACTTCTGGGAACTTCAGCTCCATCCTCTGTGACAGGAGGTTTGTATCCATCTGTGACAATGTCCCAGAGTTCAGCATCATAACCCAGAAAGAAACTTTCAATTCTATCTTTCCTGTAGTCAAACTTTTCTCCATCAAAAACAGGAGGCTTAGCATTGTAACTATCTTTTTCATTTGAGTGGGCCATAGTTTTTCTCGTACTGGATCTCTCTACACTGTTAAGTGTTTGATTAGAAAATCAATAACAGAGCCGAGCTCTGATACCAATTGAAGGTGAGAAAAACAAGAAAGGGGGGGTTTGAATTGTTTAGAAAATAAGCGCTTTTTCAAAATGAAAACCACACAATGATTTTATACTGGTTCGCTTATAACACAAAGCTACTCCAGTCCACCCGGCCAAGGTGATTTCACCTTCAACAAGGACTTAATCCACTAATCTTGAAAGATTACAAACAACGTCTAAGAGAAAGATCTCTTAGTCCTCTCAAGTATACAGACTACACAGAGTCACTTGAGGAAATAAACAAACAATAGATAAAAAATTTATGTAATCTAAAGTGCTTCTAAGAAAGCAAATATTACAATAGTAAGAACAAAGTGATTCACGTTATAAGCAACAACTTCGTGAAGATTTAGAGAGCACGAGTGTTTTCTTGAGCGTTGATGTTTCAGTATAATTTTTCCTTGTATGTGTATATGCTGAATGTTGATTTGCAGTCCTTTATATAGATCAGTGAGGTAGTAGTTGAAACTGATGAGTAATAAGATGAATTTACGCCATAACATAAATAGCTTTTGCAGGATAACTTTCTCTCCTTGAAATGACTACTTACCACATATAGTATCTTCTTTATTGAAATTGGAGATTAACGTCTCTTTTTGTATTAGGAAATCCATTTGCAAATCTTTACTTGACTTTAACGTTACTCTTTCATAATTAGCAATTTTATGATCAGAGTCTTCGTGTATCTGAGAGTCTTGGAGTCTTGCTTCTGATGTTGATCTCTTTTGAGTTCTGATGGATTTTTCAGATAGCGCTGATAAGTTCTGGAGTTTAGAGATAGCGTTGATCAGAGTCAGAACTTCTAGAGCTTACTTCTTGTTCAGATGCTTCTGATACTTTGCTGTTTTGCTCAGAGTTAGACTTTCTTGAATGTGTTTCTACTTCAGATGCTTCTTGTCTTCTGATAATTTGTATCTGATCTGGTTCTGTATCTGATGACATCATCAGATCTCTTCCTTCTTTCTTTAGAACCCTGCACACTTAGAAACTTTTCGTTAGGGTGCCATTTTTGGTTTCATCCTTTGTTATCATCAAAATCAAGGAATCTGTTGTAGAACAATTTTTGTTCTTACAATCTCCCCCTTTTTGATGATGACAAAACAATCTTAATTAGCAGATGAAACATATAAAATATCAGATCAGATAGACAAGAGCTCCCCCTGAGATAGTGCTAGGGAGTTCAGAAGTTCTTACCAGAGCTTCTAAGTAAAGAGGTTTCTTGATACCTTCTGCAATTTCTTAAGTCCAGGTTAGATAGATTTATTTTTTAAGAAGAATATGTTGCAGAATGCTTAAGATATTAGACAATATTTTCATCAGAGCTAATAATGACTTCTCCCCCTTTTTGTCAGAATCAAAAAGACATAGCAAAATAAATAATTGAAGAGAAAAACATTGTATTTAGATAAAAGCACAAAGGCAACAAGAACAGGAAAAACATCAGAATCAGAGAAAGCAAACAAAAAACAACAGGCAAGCAAATAAAATCCTAAGTGCCTAGGGGTTCGGAGGCGGAGGCATTCTCTGAAGCAACATAGCCAGCATGTTCTGAATGTTGTCGTTGACAGTGTCTTGCTTATCCATTCTGGCACGGAGTTCATTCTGATCTTGCTTAAGTTCTTTCAGAGTCTGAAGAACCATAGGGATAACAGAAGAAAACTCCCCCAGAGTCAGAGCCTGCTGTGCTTCAGCTTCAGCAGCAGCTAGTGCTTCTGCATCCGCCAGAGCCTTAGCTTCAGCTTCCTTTAACCTTAGGATTTCAGCTTCCCTTGCTCTTTCTTCTTCCAGCCTTCTAGCCTCTTCTTCAACTTCTCTTGCTAATCTCTCTTCCTCTAGCCTTCTGGCTTCAGCTTCGCGTGCAAGTCTTTCCTGGAGTCTTGCCTCAGCATCTCTGATGTAGCCATTTCTGACTTGTTCAGAGATGTTCTTCAGTCTAAAAGCCTCAGAGGTCATCCAGCCAATGACTCTGTTCCAGTGTGTCCTTACAGAGTCAGGATCATCACTGACTTCAGAGTTAGTGGTCAGAGACTTGACCTTTTGTACTGAAGCCCCTGCGACCAGCATGATGGCTTCCTCAAGGGTAGGTATAGAAAGGTTAGGTTCAGAGGTATGAGGTGGAGATGTTGGAGGGCTGAGATTTAGAGTTAGAGGTTCTGGTTCAGTTTCTGATTCAGGTTGAGGTTCAGATCTTTGGGGTGAAGCGTAAAGAGGGTTTAAGTCTAATGGTTCAGATTCAGCGGAGATGTTTGAAGGTGGGATATCAGAGGTGTGGAGGTCAGAGGGTTGAGTTTCAGAGGGTTGGTCTTCAGAAGTAATGTTGGTTGTTTGTTCTGGTGGAGGTGAAGTTGCTTCAGATTGTGTTTGTGTTTGTTGTTGTGAAGCAAGGTTTTGAGCATGAATTTGGGCTAAGGTTGGGGAGTCAGGATCAGAGTATTCTTGGTCAGAGGAGATAGAAAGGTATGGTGGTGATTCTGGTTCTGAAGATGATGAAGAGGAAGTGCTTTGGTTCATTTGTTCAGGTTCAGAAGGAGGTATGAATGTACGGGCGATATTTAGAATTGGTGAAGGTTGTGAAGTTCTGGTGGTTGAAGGTAGGATTTCAGAGGTTGTAAAAATAGGTGGTGTTGGGAGAGGATTAGAGGAAGGGGTAGAGGAAACCATCAGAGGTTCAAAGGAAATAGGAGGAACAGACGTACCAGTAGAAATTTGCAAAGGAGCTGGAGATCTGCTTCCAGAGGATTCTCCAAGTCTTGCCTTCTTTGCCTGTGATGTTATCTTCTTCTCAGAGAGACCTCTCTTGTATCTGACGAAGTCTTCTTCTGAATCTAGACAATCGTCGAGGCTGAAGTCAGAGATGTCAACACCTTCATCCAGCAGACGATTAAGATAGATAGCAACCGCATCTCTGGGTTTATTCTTGTAGAACCTAGCAAGACCATGAGGCAGCTTCCTCTGATCTTTCAAGGAATCCCAGGATGTGTCCAGCGTGGGTCTGACTTGAATCTTCTTTATTATTCCCATACTTTTGAGATTTCTGGCGTTCAGAGGCTTCCCAGTATCTATTGCTAGATCTTGCATCAGCTTGTTCTTCTCCAGATGATCCACCAATCCATTCTCAATGAAAACATCAGATATAAGCCTTCCCAGAGGAATGTAGGATTTGGGCTTCATGTTGTTTCTGGTTTCCCTCACCGAAGGAAAGTTGAAAACTTTAACATGGGCAGTGGCCTGACACGGGAGGTCGCATCTGCTGACACGGCCCATGTCAGGCAGATGGGATTTTGAAAAGTTTTTTAAATTTCAATTTTTCTATGGGCCCCACCTATTAATTCCATCATAACCACACTTTATCCACCATTTACCTTATCATTATCAGATTTTTCATTCAACTCTCCACCTTCTCTCTCATCAACCTCATCATTATCACTCTCTCTCTCTCTCTCTCTAAACCCTCACAAAACTCCATTAAAACTCACACCTCAAAGCTTCCATAACCACCACTTCCACTACCTTATTGCCAAAACACCCTTCACGAATAATACTCCACTTGTCATCCCCATTCTAACCATGGTTTCAGAATTTTCTAACTCCCTATATAAAAAAAATTTCTATTTTTGCAGGTCCAAAATTCCCCCGAGGAGAATTCTCACCGGAAAGCAACAACTTGCTGAGATGTCAAGGTCATGGAAGCGACCGAGTCGAAATCCAAATCTGCACAACATCCTATTTGACAATCCAAAACAGGAAAAGTGGTATCAAGTCCACCAGAAACGGAAGCTCACACCTACCAGGTACATGTGCGAGCACACTCTAAACGCTCTAGGGCTAAAAATTAAGGTATACAGGATGTCCCACGTCTTAGGGATGTTGGAGTTTATGAGCCTGGAAGCGCCGATATATGAGCGCATCACGCTCAAATTCCTCAGCACGCTGGAATTCCAATTCGAAAAGAGATGGATCGACACTACCAGGTATTATTTTGGGACTTTGCATTTTCGCCTGTTCAATAACTACCATGAGTTGTCTGTGGAGGAATTGGCAGGGAAACTCTAACTCCCACTGTACGGACCATGAGCGGTCCCAAATGGGTTCTCGCCAAAGGATTTATGGATTGCCATCACAGGGAGGACGAATTACACCTCTAAGGGTGCTAAGGCCTTCGACATCCAGAATCCATGTTTCCGTTATGCTCAGAAGGGTTTCGCCTACATCCTGTTTGGAAGAGGTGATAACATAGGGGTAACCACTCATAGGGAATTATTTTTTATATACTCGATGGTACAAAACAAAGCCATCAATATAGTTGCCTTTGCAGCTGACTATCTGAGCAGGGTTGGCCGAGCAGACTCCGGAGGCATCTCCGTAGGCGGCAAGATCACCCAAATTGCTGAACATTTCGGGTATCAGGCTGTTTTACTCGAAGACACGCCAATTACAGGTAAAACCAAAATTGACATGTCAACTCTGATTCAACAAGGTATGATTGTTGTTTCTCCCACTTACTATTCTGTGCTTATCTATAAACAATTTATTATAGCTCTGCCGGATCCGGACAAAGTTAGTATTACTGATTATGCAAATTGGTTGTATATAAGTGATGACCCCGACACTGAGGAAGGCCACGACACCGAGCATTTTACTGCAGGTGAGCAGTTTGTAGATGACCATGTGGATGTCACAGAGGCAGAAGAAGAGGAACCTCAAGTACCTCATGAACAATTTGTACCCCCACATCAGGAGCCTATCCAGCAGGAGGCAGGATCCTCTTCCTGGTCCACTGACCAATGGATCTGGGTACAAACTGAGTTGGGTGACTTAAGGACAGAGCAACAACGACAAGGCATCGAGCAAGCCCGACAAGGGGCAATGATGGATGAGATGAGCAACATGATGCGACAATTGATGCTACATTTTCCACACCCACCTCCTCAGTAGGGTACTGTGAGTGTCCTCCTTCGCTCTTGTTCGCAAACATTGAGGCTAATGTTTAGTTCAAGTGTGGGGGAGATTTTATGTTTTTATTGTTATTTTCAGTATTTTATTATTTTACTTTATTACATTCTAGATTTTGTTTTTCTATTTGAAGGTACATTATGATGCGAGTGTTTCAGGTCTGTGGTGATATTGTGAAAGTAGTAATGATCACGACTGGGAGTGGATGAAAGGATCACTCCACTTACCATTGCTTATTGTAAAGGATCTCCTCAGGAAGTCGACACTGCTGAAGAAGAAAGATCGGATGCAACATATACAGCTTAACCAACATAAGTGTCTTGTACATTCCGAAGTAAGGAAGAAGTCGCACTAGGCTAAAAAGTATTGTGGATACTGTTAAAGCTTAACCTAACAGGGTAAGTCATAGAAAGCCAAACACATTGATCATCATGAGTGATATTCAGGTATGTCTTTATCACTCTAAATTTGCGTAGATTCTCTGAGACTGTCACTGCATGACTACACACACTGAGGTACGTTGTTTGAAATTAACCTCAAGCCTTTCTAGCCATCCCAAATAATTTTATCCCTTGTAAACCCCATTTGAGCCTGTATCCATTTGTTTGTTTAAACCCCGTAAATGTACCCCTTGGCCAAAACACTTCCTTACTTTGTTCAGAGTCAAATTGATATTATTAAACCGTGTTGAAAAGATAAGTTTGGGGTAAAAAACCCCAAGAGTTCCAAAAGCCCAGGTACGTGCAAAAACAAAGAAAAAAAGTAGAAAATGATCGAGAGAAAAATAAAAAATATCTATAAATAAACTCGAAGGTTCAAAAGAAGTACGAGCCAAAGAAGGGCACTCGGTTGAAAAATAGAAAAATGAGAAACCGAGCGAAAAACAAAAGAAAAATAAACCAACACAGTAAACATGATGGTAACATTGACTCTAAACCAAAAACCACTTGTTTCCCATATTTTTTGAATATCCACACCTTAACCCAAGCCCCGTTATAACCCAAAAGACCTCAAAAGTGTGTGTGATGTGTGTAGGTGATATGAAAAGAGAGACTATTCAAACTTGCGAGTTGATATTGCATATTCTGAATTATGAGTGAAAACATTAAACCCTAAGAGAATTGGTGAGAGTGTGATATAAGCTGACAGGTGAAACGGTGCTTTGAAGTCGAAGTGCGACTGAAAACTCACAAGGGAAAGCAAGACTTATAAAAGGAAGAGGGAAGATGTTAGTGAATGATCTCAGCAGTGTTATGAAGCATAAAGAATCTTGGTGAGTGACACGCAGTTTCATCTGAAACATTACTTGAGGACAAGAAATAAGCTAAGTTTGGGGTTGTCATCAGTCACCATTTGCATTAAGTTTTCGTTACTGATCCGACAAGAAACCGAGAATTTTGAGACATTGTGCAAGCATTTTAGTACTTTTCAAGGCAATTTTACTTCCAGTATAATAATTAAGCATTTCCATTCATTGTTACATTTTATTTATATTTTTGTGATTTTACGCGTGGGATATCTGTGTTTTTGTCTGATAGGTCCAGGTAGAAGAACCAAGGAACTCAGAGCAAGACAATGCGAAATTCCGACAAGCAAAGGAGTGGAAAAACCTCGGTATAGGAGGCCTGACATGGTCACCCGTGTTAGGCAGAAGGAGCGTGCCAAGGAAAACAGTAGCCTGACACGGCCACCCGTGTCAGCTGACACAGGTCGTGTCAAGCAACATCCTTAGCTCTGTCAAGGGAGCCATGGGCGTGTCACAAGAACAGTAGGCTGACATGGGTTGTGTCATCCCAGGACCAAAAATTTCCCTTTTCATCGGGCTTTTAGAGAGGTTTTTGGACATGTCCACATGTTGCTTGGAATTTTCATTATAAAAGAGGACCTTCTACCTAAGAAAAAAGGCATCTTAGAACGAGGCAAAACACAGTATTGTCAAGCAAGCGAGTATTACAGAGAGCGAGGAGTTCGGAGAGCTGAAGGTTTTCATGAGCGAAAGCGATTGAAGATCGAAGTCATCCAAATACTTGTAATGTGTAATTTTTATCTTGCATTTGTTTTGAACAATATGAGTAGCTAAACCCCCCAGTGCTAGGGGTGTCCCTGATTTAGAATTATAATGAATTTGAGTTTACATTTGCATTTATAATATTATTTTTACGGTAACCTTTTGATGTGTTTAATGCTTTATCTTTCGGACCAATCGAGATTGTTTTGTGGTTATCAATATGGCTGGACTGTCATTGATAGGGTTTTCATAAGGTTACTCTATAGTAGATATCACATAGGACTAGGGGTACCCTGTATGAACCAGAGTATTCTTGATATAATAAAGCTTAACTTCACCTTAATTTCCTATGGACATAGAAATTATGGTAGATTGATTAAAGGTTTTCTCACCAAGGACTTGGTAGAAAATACCTTTGAGAACTGATAGTAATTGATATTTGTTGGTGCAATAGTGACTCAGAGTTGTTATAGGGATAAATCATACACCTTCCCTGGCATTGTTCCTCTTACCTTACAAACCCTTATTTTCATTCTTATTTGCCTTTACCTTTATTTTTATATTTTTATATCTAAAAACCAAATTAATACTTTTTGTCTAATTGAATGATAATTTGAACTCGATATTGACATGCAGTTCTTGAGATCGACATTCGGGAAATTTCCCCATTATTACTATAAAAGGCAAAATAGTACGCTTGCTATTTTCCCGATCAAGAAGCCACACCCTTATATGACAACTAAGAGTTGTTTTTATTTTAATAAATTATTTATTCATATTTTTGTAAATTTGCCCCTATAAAGGCACAATATCACATGAAAACTTTTTTTAAAAATGACTGGCTTAAAACTCTTCATACTTAATCACATTTACGTTATTATTTTCCTGTTGAGGCTAATTGATTTTATTATTTCGTCAAGCACTTTTCTTGGTATTTTCCAAGCATGGCGCCAAATATAATGTGAGTGATTTTTTCAAGTACTCAATAAAGAAATTTTGGAGGCATAATTTGGAAACAATGGTATCTGACAGGTTCCAAAGATATCCTAAAAGGCGCAATGATATCCCCTGAGAGGTGCAATAATACCCCTAAGGGTGCAATGGTACCTCATAGGGTGTAATGGTACCACGGAATATGCAGTAATACTTCAGAGGGTACAACAATATCCCATCGGTATCAATGATATTCTAGAAGGGTGTAATGTTACCCAAATGGTGCAATCACATTATATGTGATATTTATGATTTGAGATGGAGAAGAGATGAATTTAGAAAATATGGTGTCTAGTTAAAAATCTTTGTCATTGCATGGGAAAAAGTGTCACCCTATCACTTCTTAATGCTTGAAATCATCAATAAAGGAAATAATGCATGGTGGTTATAACTACCCTTATTGACTTTGAAAGTAAATATTAATTTTAGTAATGTTCCAGGTTAACCGAGTTTCAAGACTTTAGAGATATTGTCGTCGTTAAATTCTTCCAAATTATAGGTTTCATGTGATAACTTCCCGTATACCTTGTAATATATTTCCTAGTTGGGAACGATTTTTCCAATCCTAGTAGGAGATACCACTTGTTTGATCATAAGACCACCCTCTTTCAGTTCTCTTGGTATAACTCGAGAGTTGCCTTATATAATCTCTTTATTTGAATGTGAACTATTGGATATGGCCCATTTCACCTGCCTCATCCACCGGATCTACAATGTAATTAAGGTTTATCTTGTTCACTTCTTTAGTGAAGTGCTCACATCGTCAGGTAGGTGTGTCTATTTCTAAGCGAAACATGGTGTCTAAACCATATACCATTTTAAATAGGGTTTTCTTTGTAGACGAGTGAGGATTCATGTGATATGACCATATTACCTATCTGAATTTTGTTATTTGAGATGATACAATTTGGTAATCCAAATCTATAAATAATTTGTTTCTAGTAAAAACACACAATTTTATTCGTCACGATCTTTGTCACTACTTATCCTTTGATCCACTTGGTGAAGTAGACACCTACAAGTAATAACTTTAGCTACCCTAGGATATGGGGAATGGTCCTAGAATATGAACTCCCATTGATGTAGAGTCCATAGCAAGATCATTGAATGTAAGACCCCTATAGGGGCGTGACGTAGGTTGGATCTCCATTAACACCATGGTGGTGTGGATCTCGCCCAAACATCTCAACATCAACATGATTATTCTCATATTATATAATTTTCCTAAAAATTGAGTATATCTTGTACACGTATATTTTTTACCTTCTTTTATTCCTCTTCGTATGGGGATAATTGTTTATTTTTCAAGTACTTAACAATGGGTATCATTCATCCACTGTCTTCTGCAACATTTTGTTGGAACAAAATTGGTTTTTCCTATATCCCTTAGGTTTTTATGATAATAAAGTATTTAAAGAATAATATGGTATATTAATTTTTGTTCAAGCTTGCAGGACCAGAGACTAAAAATCATATAAAATCCAAGTATTGGTTCTGACTCTATACATTTAAAGAGAAATGTGAAGATAATATTTTGATGTATCAGAAGCTAAAGAACTGACATTGAAGAGGTCAACATTTCAAAATTAGAGTCTTAAGGAATCAACCTCTGAAAAATAAACTTGGGAGAAGTATGCTTATGGTGATCAAAACTTGAGCTAGTTAAAGCACAAGGACCAACGTGACACTGATAGGTCACTATTCATCTCTGAACATAATTTATCATGCAATACCTAAGCTCTAGTTTCTTCATAGAGTCTTCTAGGATACAATTGCTAATTCCTTTTGTAGCAAAGGTTTTTCAAACTAGGTTTCACCTAATTTAAAAGTTTGGTAAAACATCTCAACGTCTCCCAACATCTCTTTTGAAGCTTCTCAAAGGACTATATTGTTACATCATTAATGACTCTTTTCTTCACTATTTAAGGAGTTAAAAGACTTGAAGAAGAAAAAACAACACACGGATACACATAACACGTTGAACATGCTAATAAACAATGATTGAAAACTTAAGAGAAGTTACTCTGTCAAAGTATTAACACAAGCTAAACTTAGGATTTCTTATTCTTGTATATCTTAGAAATCCGTAAGTCTTAAAAGAGTTCTATTGTGTTGTATTATTTATACACCTCTGATTGTATATCAAGTGTGTTCACCAAACAATTTGCTAGGTAGATTGTTGGAAGTCTCAAACTTGTGTGTTTGAGAAAGGAAGTCTTTAGCTTGTGTGCTAGAGCGAGGAAGTTTTTAGCTTGTGTGATAAAGCAAGGAAGTCTTTAGCTTGTATGCTAGAGCAGGGAAGTATCAAACTCGTGTGTTTGATCAAGGAAGTCTTTAGGTTGTGTGCTAGAGCAAGTAAGTCTCAAACTTGTGCATTTGAGCAAGAAAGTCTTTAGCTTGTGTGCTAGAGAAAAAAAGTATCTGACTTGCGTGTTTGAGAAAAGTAAGTATATTGCTTGTGTGCTTGAGCAAATTGTAATCTTGTGTGATTATAGTGAAAATATCTTGTAAGCACAAGGGGACTGGATTACTCTCGATTTGTGAGAGAAACCAGAATAACTCTCTGTATTATTCTTCTTTCTTGGTTATTATATTCACTGCCTATCTCTAACTAACTCAAATTCTATAACCTTGTGTTTAGAATCTGAACTAAGAGTTCTAAAATAAATAAAAAGCTAACATAATTCAACCCCCTTCTTGTGTTTTTCCCACCTTCAGTTGGCATCAGAGCACGGACTGTGCTTAACACTTAACAGTGGTAAAGAAAAAATCCAGATAAAATCATATTAAAAGCATGTCTGGTGTTTCTGGATCAGAGAGTGGTACTTATACTTCACATGTTGCTATAAACCATGATTATAATAATCAAGAAAATAACAACTATACAACTAGACCTCCACCTTTTAATGGAGACTCTGTTGAGTTAAAATGGTGGAAGAGGGAGATGTATACTCATATCATATGCCTTGATTATGAGTTATGGGATATTCTAGAAGATGGCATTGATATTCATGTTAATGGAGTTGGAATGGTGTCTGATAGAAAAAATATCACACCAGCTCATAAAAAGGTCTATAGAAAACATCATAGAGTTAGAGGCATCTTGGTTGATGCTCTACCTCATTCAGAGTACATCAAACTCATTGATAAATCTATTGCTAAGACCATTTTTAGTTCCCTATGTGCTACTTATGAAGGGAATCAACAAGTTCATGAAGCTAAGGTTAACCTTCTAGTTCAACATTATGAGTTATTCAGAATGAAGGAGAATAAAGACATTGAAACCATGTTTTCTAGGTTTCAATTTCTGGTATTTGGACTTCGACCAGCATCGCGCGTGCGATAGGGACATAAAAGTTACATCCCGCGTGCGATACAAGTCATCACATGCGCAATGGTCCCTTTTTCTGGGCTTTTTCTGACGCATTTGATCCATTCTAAGCTCTTTTTAAAGGGAATTTTTGCACTTAGATAAGGGTTACAAAAATTAGAGAGCAAAGTACGATTTGAAGAGCATCAAAGAAGATTTTTAGGAAATTTGAAGCCATTGGAGGCCATTACTTAAAGGGAATTCATATGCTATTTTCATCTATCAATTATGATATTGTAATATGAATTATGAGTAACTAAGTTCCTCTAAGTTAGGTTGTCTTATAATGAACTTATTTCAACATTGTTGAATAGTATGTTAATTTGACTTTGTATGAACCTTTTGATCTATAATGCTATTCAATTGCTTATTGTTCTGAATGCTTTTTATGTGAGATAATCTTTTAAATTGATATTAGGCACATAGGGAATACTAACCCTTAGCATATATGTTGGACCTATGGCAATTGTTGTACTTACGCTGGTTGAATTGGAATATGAGACCGTGAGGAGCAACATAGAGAATTAACGTTATGTGCATTGCATAATCATGCTCACACTTGTGGACTAGGAATAGGAAGCTCTGAGTAGTGATTAGTAAGTTATTTTGCGAGGGATCGGTTATAACGACTTAATTCTCCGTGGCGTTATAGTGATAAGACCATTCATACAAGGTATCAAACATCAACAATAGATAAATATGGGATTCTAAAACACAACCTGACCGCTTTCGTAATTTTGTTTAAACTCATATTTACTTTTAGCATTGCAACTCAGCCCCCCATACTAGTTTTTATACATTGCACACATTTTATCTTGTTAGAAGGTAGTCCCTATGGATTCGATCTTTTTATTACTATGACATTATCAGTACACTTACCGAGAAGTCATGGCAACATGGGATGAACTTGATAACGAGGAAGACTCTGAAAAAGGATGAATAGTAAGCCAACTTTGCATTGATGGATCTTACATCTTCAGAAGCAGAATCTGACTCAGATTCTAGATCAGAGTCTGAGGAAGAGGATGAGGTATTTTCTAAACTATCTCGTTCTGATTTAATTACTTTTGTTCAAGATCTTATGAGAAGATGTCAAGAGAAAGCTAGACATATGAAAATATTGAAAAAGCAATATGATCTTTTGAAAGATGGGTTAAAATCTATTTGGGATAAAATTAAAGATTTAGAAAAAGATCATATTGCTCTAGTAAAAGAATTGTCTGAAAAACCTCTTGATGAGCATGAAATGGCTCTTCAAGAATTTCTCATAAATGGCTTCAATAGAACTAAACTTGCTTCCATGATTTATGGAGTAAGTAGAAGCAAAGAGGAAAGTCTGGGATACTCACAAAAAACTTTTAATCCAAGGTTTGAGACCTTGAGTAAACCAACATACCCCTCCATTCAAGCTCTACTCAGAAAGGGCTTGACTCTTATTTTGTACTTGCTACTGAAAATGCAAAGGTTCTGAGTGAGTAAGAACCTAAAGTTACTGAATTAAAGGTTTTGAAGAAACCAAAACCTAATACTTTAAAGTCAAAGGTTCTAAAGAGGCCAAAACCTAAGACAACAGGAGCTAAGGTTCTGAAAGGGGCATAACCTGAGGCAAAGGTCTATTCAAGACAATAAAATTTTAAATCAAAAGTCTTGAATAATCCCGAACCATGTCATATGAGAGCAAAGGTACAAAATAAGAAGAAACTTGTCAGAACTAACCATAAAGGACCCATAAGATTATGGGTACCTAAATCTCAAATTATCTTTGTTGCAGATATGTTTCAAGGGAGAAGTAAAGCAACAGTCATGGTACCTGGGCAGTGGTTACTCGTGACATATTGGCATACCCCAAAATTTGCCATACCTTTTTCCATTTTTATCTGGCTTATGGTCTTTGGTTAATCTTCATACTCATGCCCTAGTCATTTAGATCATGCATTTAAAATTTCATTTTTTCAAATGAACATCATTGATTAAAAGGTTTTATTATTTAGACTTGAATTGTGACAAGTAACCTATCAAGCTTTGTGGTCTAGGGTTTTTAAGAATCAAACTTATGGGATCTTTGTGTTACACTTAACTTGGGAGGATCATCTTTTTGGATCAAGTCTTTGAGAAATCCTAATTGTTAGACTATGGCACGGATCTAGAAGGGGGGGTTGAATAGATCCTAATTAAAAACTTGAGTCGGCGCTACCAATTAAAATTGGTTTTGAAAAAATTGTTTTAAGTGCGGAAGCGGCCGAGGAAAATTTTAGTCTAAAACGAACCGTTATTGGAAAACCGGATATGCGTTAAGCTAATGGATTAGAGATAAAGTGAAATACAAATCACTACACTAATTGCACAATCAATGATATGTTTCACTTACTAGGATTCCTAGTTCCAATTATCCAAATACCAAATCAAACTAGATACAAACTTAAGACAACTTTGGTTTAGGCAAATTATCAAACACTTGGTGCGCATAAACACTCCAAGTGATATTTGTGTTGAGTAAGTAATTCAAATTGATCTAGTACAATATACTATTGTACTTTGGATTCAAAAACAAAGTTTTAATCTCTTACTCAATTTATATCAATGTTTGGTAAAATTGCTTAAACTAAAATCACTTAATTTTTAAGCTGAAAAACAATTATGCAGAAAATTAAAGAAGACAGAGATTTGATGAGGCAGTTCCCCCGCCGTCCTCGCTTCGGGGTACGTCTGCCCTCAATTCTAAACTTAGAATTGAGATGATTTAATTAGATATCACCTGTAGAATTTAACCGTTTATACAAGGATTGCAAAGCAAGTAAACAACAGAACTCTCAAGGTGTTGAATGTTGCTTCCTCTCCTTGTTCCTTGATTCAAGATGAATCAAGACCTTCGATTGTTGTTGATAGACCTCCGATTCCAGCCCCTTTGTTGAAGAACCTTCTGTTCTTCAAACCCTCGGCCCGACTGATCTCAACCACAACGAATCGAACTCAAATCCTTCCCTTCAATATCACCAAATCCGCTACTAGACTGATGAAGACTTCCACTTCTCAATCACCTTCGCTCAGCTGAATATTGATGAAGCAATTCGTCCAAAAACCCCCAAACACAAACCAGTCTTGGAGGACAAAACCCTAACGGTTTTATTCAAGAAAGAACCTGCCACAAGCTTCAACCCAAACCGGATTCTCCAATCTCAGCTTCGAACCTTATCACCTTTAATCGAACACGAAGCACATCAAAAATGGTTGTGTGTAGTTGATGTGTTGTGAGATGTTGAAGATGAAGATGATGAATCTTGGACACCTATTTCACTCTTTCTTGTTTCCTTGAACACTTGAAATGAATTTGACAAATGTTAGTTGATAAAAGTGATTTGACTTCTATTTATAGTAACTAGCTTACCAACCAAAAATAACAGCTTTTCAAACAGTGGAAAATACTCAGAAAACTGAGTTTACGCACGAGCGGTCGACCATAGGTCGGCGTGCGCTGACCCGTGGGAAATGCGCCGACCCCTATGGTCGACTCAAGTATTCCATGAGCTGACCCGTGGGAAATGCGCCGACCCCTATGGTCGACGCAAGTGTTCCATGAGCTGACCCGTGACCAACTGAACTATGCTATGCGCCGACCTGTGGTCGACTCAAGCAATCATGCGCTGACCAGTCACCAACTGGTCTGTGTTATGCGCTGACCCGTGGCTTATGCGCTGACCCTTGCGGTCGACTCAAAGTCTTCAAATCTGCAAAAATTTGTATTTTGTGATTTTCATGCATTTCGTCATGATCACACTTTGTCCACATATGTTTTAAGAATTATAACAGATTTAGATAAACATAGGAAAGGATATGATAGGTGATGTGTTGCTTTTGTTTGTAGACGTGGAATCGACAACGCCGATTCGTCCATGGTGGTCATTTGTCATCATCGAAACTTGTGATTGTATGTTGTCTGACAATTTGCCTTTACATACTCCCCCTTTTTGATGATGACAACCTGTGCAAAACCAACGAGACAAACAACATGCAGTATTGACACATTATGCACACTCCCCCTTTCTTTTGTAACCTAAGGCTATCTGCAAAAAGGATGACTGTTAGTTGTGATGAACATTTTTGGCTGCCTGCTTTTGTTCACTTTCTCCCCCTTTGACAACATCAAAAAGAGACAAGGAATGATTAGTCAACGTAATAAAATGTTCCACAGGAAATAACACAAACAGATAATAGTATCACACCAATATCATTTCTGAGCGATAATCATTAATTAAAGGAATAAACACATTCAAATTAGTGTTGCACAAAACAAGCAAGACAGAAAAATGAATACATTCAAGACAGCAAGCAAAATACAAAGTGCATATGAAGGTCTATGTCCTAATGACGGTGTCCTGGATGGTAACAGATACCCGGGTTTTTGTAGGGGTCAGCCAGAGTAGATAGGTATTCGACAACACCGCTCAGATGCTTGAGACTCCCGTCGACCGACCGTTCCTGGCGTTCAAATGTTTCCGAAAAGGCTGCATACCGGTCATTCAAGCTTGTAGAGAGGGTGTCGAGCCGCTCATTTTGGGCTTGAATTTGATTGCTAATATGAGCATAGCGCTCATCCTGAGTTTGCATGAAGGATTGTTGGGCTAGCTGCATGTTTCGCATCATATCCAACAATTCTGAAGAGTTTGCGTGCTGTGGAGGAGACAGAGGAGATTCTTCATCATCCTGGTGATACGGCTGGTAGAATTGACGTTGAGTTGACCAGCCCGTATGTTGCCAGTCACCCCAGCCACCCCAGATGGGGACATCTTCTTTAGTTGAATGTGACTGCTGAACCCAAGCGGAGTCGGAGTAGTCGTGAGTGTCAACACGTGGAGGACTATTATCTCCATCATGGTGATCAAAGGCTTTCCCGACTTCCTCTTCTTCATTTTCCTCTTCATCTTCTTCTTCTTCACTTTCATCACTGTCATTATCTGCTGCAACAGGCGCAAGAACATTTCCTCTTCGAACAAACTTATACATTCTCCGCTCATCACACCAAAAATATCCCATCATAGACAGAGTTTTTGGGCTGAACTCTTTGTCAGATGAGATGGAAGTGTACGGAAAGGACGGATGATTAATGTCGGCTGCAATAAGGACCTCTTGAATGAAAGATCCGTAGGCAAGCGCCGTTCCGCGTCCGGAATCACGTAGACTGAACATCCTACTGACAATGTAGCAGGGCCAGTTGATTTTCTGCTTATTCTTCAGAATGTACATGAGATGAACCTCAGCCTGTTCAACTCTGGAGAGACTACCTTTCTTTGGTCGCAGGATGCGTGAAACAATCCACTGAAGAATCCGTTCTCCTGTTTTCAGCTTGCCGGCAGTGACAGTTCGTGGGAACGCGTCACTGTTCACAATATGATCAGGGTATGGTCGTTTCAGCATGTCGTTCAACGCACTCTTAAACTCGTAACCTTCTATTTGGTGAGAGTCAGTTACCTCAGCTAGAGGATTTTCAGCATCATCCAATGACATATCAAAATATTGGTTCCAAACATTTGACTTAAATGATACCTTTGTCGTGCCGATTCTGGAGTAAAACTTGTGCCCGCGAAACTTATCATGAAGGCCGGCGTAGAACACTCGGACTAAGTCTTCGCTGTATTTAGCATTGCATTCCAAGAATTTGACAATGCCTTGATGCTGTAGCAGGGCCATGATTTCTACGAGGTGCATGTGTTCAGCGGTAAGTTTGTAGAAAGCATGTTGTCGTACAACTCCTCTTTTGCCGATATCTTTGTTGAAGGATTCGACACGAGCCGGTGGAACAAGCGATACAGCGGAGATGGGTAGAGATGCGGCGGATGATTCTCGGGATCTCTTGCCGGTAGGTCTACGTGATGTGGAAGCCATTTGAGCAGGTTTGAAACTTAGTGTGTGTGGGTAGAGAGTGAAGGTTTGTTAGGGTTTTTGAGAGTGATTTTGCTAGACAGAGGGTTTTCCCTATTTGTAGAGGAGAAGTTAGGGTTTTGGGAAGATGAAGGATCAAGGGACAATAAACACTAGGTAGATGCAGGTTACAAGGTAGTGGGTAGTTTGAAAGGTAATGGAATGTAAATGCACACTTAATGATGGTTTTTGAATGTAGATGCATGAAACGGTTTAAATTTTTCTGCAGAAAAACAGAATTTTTGAGCGACGCGTCGACCATACCTCTGTATGCGTCGACACATACTGTTTGATTTTTGAGAAATCACAAAAAATGTTAAGTGTGCGTCGACCATAGCCCTGTTTCGGTCGACGCATACAGACAAAATTTCAGTTTTTCACTATTCTGCACATGCGTTGACCAGTTTGATGCATAATTAAAATGCCATACAACAATAAACATCCAAATAGATACATCATGCATATATATACAATATCATCATATGGTATAGCTATGTTAACCATGAAATTTTGCAGATAGAGAGAGAGAGAGAGAGAAGGGAACAATATCACCTCGATGCCGGAGTGACTCGGTGAACAATAAACTTGTGCTTGCAACAACATCAACTTGTTAGAAGTACAAGATTATAGTCTTAAATGGAATAAGGTAAAACAACAGATTATAGTGCCCGTTCCGAAATATCGAGAATACCAAGTTCTCGGCGGATATGAAAGAAAGGTTCAGTGGCTAGCGGCTTTGTGAAGATGTCAGCTAGTTGATTTTCAGTATTAACATGTTCAAATACAATGTCACCTTTCTCTACATGATCCCGAAGAAAGTGGTGTCGAATTTCGATGTGTTTGGTGCGAGAACGCAGCACAGGATTCTTGGTCAGATTAATGGCACTTGTATTGTCACAAAAAATGGGAATACGTTCAAGTTTGAGGTTAAAATCCAATAGTTGTTGCTTAATCCATAGGATTTGGGCACAACAACTACCGGCGGCAACGTATTCCGCTTCGGCGGTTGACAAAGCGACTGAAACCTGTTTCTTGCTATGCCAACTGACCAAAGAGTTTGAAAATAAGTGACAAGTGCCACTGGTGCTTTTCCTATCCGATTTGCAACCGGCAAAATCGGAATCAGAGAAACCTACCAATGAACAATCATTACCTTTGGAATACCATAATCCATACTTCAGAGTACCTGATAGGTATCGAAGTATTTGTTTGACGGCTTTTAGATGGGATTCCTTGGGACATGATTGATATCTTGCACACATGCATACGCTAAACATAATATCGGGACGAGAAGCAGTAAGATAAATGAGTGATCCAATCATACCTCTATACCGTTTTACATCTACTTCCTTACCGTCTTCATCTTTGTTCAAGTTTGTACAAGTAGGCATAGGGGTGTCTATGGCCTTAGCTTTTGCCATGTCAAATCTCTTGATAAGGTCCAAACAGTACTTTGTCTGGCTCACGAAAGTTCCTTCTTTGAGCTGTTTAATTTGCAAGCCGAGAAAGTATGTGAGCTCCCCCATCATACTCATCTCGAATTCGCCCTGCATAAGGTCTGCAAGTTCTCTCACAAGATTCATGTTAGTAGACCCAAATATGATATCATCTACATAAATTTGCACTAATATCAAGTGCTTTCCTTGACGTTTAATGAAGAGGGTTGTGTCAACCTTTCCTCTTGAGTAACCTTGATTGAGTAAGAATTTGCTTAGTCTCTCATACCAAGCTCTAGGAGCTTGTTTGAGGCCATACAAAGCCCTTTTCAGTTTATAAACATGATCAGGATACTCATGGGATTCGAAACCCGGAGGTTGTGCGACGTAAACCTCTTCATTTATGTGACCGTTAAGGAACGCACTCTTAACATCCATTTGGAATAGTTTAAAGTCTTTCGCACAAGCGAAGGCAAGGAGAAGGCGTATAGCCTCGAGTCGGGCAACCGGCGCATAAGTTTCCTCATAGTCGATGCCTGCCTCTTGGTTATACCCTTGCGCGACTAAACGCGCCTTATTACGGGTTATTACCCCGTTTTCGTCCAGCTTGTTCCTAAACACCCATCGGGTGCCGATTACTCGATGATCTCGCGGAGGAGGGACAAGGTCCCAAACCTCATTTCTGGTGAACTGATTAAGTTCCTCCTGCATTGACAAAAATCAGTGTTCATCGAGTAGGGCTTCTTTAGGGTTTTTAGGTTCAATTTGCGAAACGAAAGCGAAGTGATAACAGAAATTACTTAGCTTAGATCGAGTTGTAACACCCTTTGAGATATCTCCGAGAATGTTGTCGATTGGATGGTCTTTGGAAGACTTCCAAGCTTGAGGGAGATCATCGTTTGAAGGCGGATGAGCTACCTCGGTTTCCTCATGATGTACATCTTTATCCTTCTCAATTTTGACTATGTCAGGTTGATCAATCCCCGGCTCGCCACCTTTGAGTATGTCTTCGGTAGATGTACCTGCACCATGAAAAACACTACCCTTTCCGACGTTTCTCGGATTGGATTCATCAAAAGTGACATGTACAGACTCTTCTACAGCAAGTAATCGTTTGTTGTATATTCTATATGCTTTGCTAGATTGAGAGTATCCGAGGAAGATACCTTCGTCAGCCTTGGCATCGAATTTTCCCAAGTTTTCCTTTCCATTGTTCAATACGAAACATTTGCAACCAAAAACATGTAGGTGAGAAACATTTGGCTTTCGCCCTTTTAAAAGCTCATACGGTGTTTTATTTAGAATGGGGCGAATGAGCACCCTATTCAGAACATAACAAGCCGTACTTATGGCTTCGGCCCAAAAATATTTCGGTAAGCCACTTTCGTTGATCATTGTTCTTCCCAATTCTTCCAAAATTCGATTTTTACGCTCCACAACCCCATTTTGTTGAGGAGTACGTGGAGCGGAGAAGTTATGATCAATACCATGGTTATCGCAATATTCTTCAAATAAGTGATTTTCGAACTCACCCCCATGATCGCTTCTAATTGCAACAATGTTTGTATTTAGTTTATTTTGGAAAAGCTTAGCAAATCTTTCAAAGGCGGCGAACGTATCACTCTTGCTTACTAAAAAAATAGTCCAACAAAATCGAGAAAAGTCGTCCACTATTACGAAACCGTAATAGTTTCCTCCTAGACTTTTAATCCTAGATGGCCCAAATAAATCCATATGAAGAAGCTCGAGAGGTCTCGTTGTTGAAACGATATTTTTGGATTTAAATGAGATCTTCGTTTGCTTCCCCTTTTGACAAGCATCACAAAGGTGATCCTTGGTGAACTTAATTTTGGGGAGACCTAGGACTAGATCTTTTGAGACTACTTTGTTTAGTAAGTCAAAGTTAACATGTGCTAAACGCCTATGCCATAACCATGAATCTTCACTCATTGTTACAAGGCATTTGTCACTTGTTAACGATACTTCATTTAAGTCAAGCATATAGACATTGTTCACACGCAAGCCATTAAACATACTCTTCTTATCATCATTATGTACAATTTTGCAACAATCTTTTGAAAACGATACATTGTATCCTTTGTCACATAATTGACTGATGCTAAGTAGATTGTGTTTAAGACCTTCGACAAGCAATACATCAGAAATAGTAGTAGAAGAGGGATTACCTACACTACCTTTACCAAGTATTGCTCCACGGTTGTTGTCACCATAAGTTACATATCCCTTCTTCTTAGCCACGAAGTCAATGAAGAGTGATATGTCTCCTGACATGTGCCTTGAGCATCCACTGTCGAGAACCCATCTTCTCTCGGTAGTCTCGAGGCATTGTACCTATGGTAATATAATTAACAAGAGAAGGTACCCAATGGCTTATTGGGTCCTGAATGGTGAGGAACGAAATGGTTGTATTTGGGCATCCATTGATAAATGCCTTTAGGAACTAAAAATCTCCTAAACCTACATTTAGCAATGGAGTGGCCTTTCTTGCAACAATAAAGACAAGAGAAATTTACATTTTGATTGCTTTTGCTATCTTCATCCTTTATAACATATTTATATTTTTGATATGGATTAACCATACTTTTTCGAAAGTTTGATTTGTCGATAGCAAAGGTAATCTTGGGCTCAAGAGCCTTGTCAAGTTTGGCCTTTAGGTTTCTTACTTCACCTTGCCAAATGTAACAAGTATCACACCCAAAGTTCATCATTCTACTTCTAAGGTCCTCATAACTTGTTTTTGTGCTTTCCACTATAGAAGCTTTAAGTGCCTCAAGTTTCCTTTTGGATTGTTGAATTTTATGTTCCAAATGAGAAATTTTTTTCTTATTTGAGGCAAGCCTTTTAAAGTCCTCTTTCACTTCACAGTGTAAAGTATCAAAAACATTTTGCAATTCATGATGAGACATACTAGAGGATTTTTCATATTTAGCATGTCGTACCTGTTTCTTTTTGTTCTTTTGATGAGCAGAGAGACATAGGTTTGCATTTTCATCTTCATCACTAGAACTTTCATCATTTGAGGAGTCGCTATCGCTTTCCCAAGCTATGTATGCTCTCCTTGGCTTTGATGATTTCTTGTGTGATTTGTATGATTCCTTTTCCTTTGTCTTTTTGTTCATTGGACAGTCCGATTTGTAATGACCCGGCTTTCCACACATATAGCACGACCCTCTAGTCATTTTACCTTTTGAGTCATCATTTTTAGAGTACCTAGATTGTTTCCGGAAGTTTACCAAGTTCTTCTCGGAGTGTTGGATGCCGTTCTTTCTCACGTAACGATTGTAGCGTTTAACGAACAACCCCATATCTTCACTCTTGTCCTCTTCTTCTTCGTCGCTCGATGAATAATCACTTTGCTCTTTTGCTTGAGACTTTGAGGAGGAAGTCTTTAGAGCTATTGATTTCTTTTCACTCACCTTTGCTTTGTCCTTCTTTTCTTTCTTTTCGTGTTGTTCTAGGCTCAAGAGTACTTGTTCGTGCTCTTGTAGTTTTCTAAATAATGTTGTCAAGTCTAGTATGGTAAGATCATTTGCTTCTTTGATGGCGGTCACTTTCGGCTGCCATTCCCTGTTAAGACATCTCAAGATCTTATTAGTAGCAACATCATTGGAAACAGGCCTACCAAGTGAATGTAATCGATTGATGAGATGAGTGAATCTCCTTTGCATGTCAGCAATGGTTTCCCCTTGCTCCATGAAAAAGAGATCAAACTCTTGTGTTAGTGTGTTGATTCTAGCCAACTTAACATCGTTCGTCCCCTCATGGGAAATTTGTAGTGAATCCCACATGGCCTTAGCAGTAGGACAATGGGATACACGATAGTATTCGTCTACACCTAATGAGGAGATTAGGATATTTTTGGCTTTCCAATCATAATTGTATTTCTTTTCATCATCATCGGTCCATTGTGCTTCGGGCTTAGGCACCAATTCATTGTTCTCATTGGTCATGGTTATTTCAATTGGACCATTGAGAATAACGTTCCATATTTTTCTATCTATGGAATTTATGTGCACCCGCATACAGTCTTTCCAATAACTATAATTTTCACCATTGAAAACGGGAGCTCTATTATAAGCCCCTTTAGGTTCGTTAGCCATTTTCTATCAAAGTTATATTTTGAAGCACGGAGTGAACCAGGCTCTGATACCACTTGTTAGACTATGGCACGGATCTAGAAGGGGGGGGGGGGTTGAATAGATCCCAATTAAAAACTTGAGTCGGCGCTACCAATTAAAATTGGTTTTGAAAAAATTGTTTTAAGTGCGGAAGCGGCCGAGGAAAATTTTAGTCTAAAACGAACCGTTATTGGAAAACCGGATATGCGTTAAGCTAATGGATTAGAGATAAAGTGAAATACAAATCACTACACTATTTGCACAATCAATGATATGTTTCACTTACTAGGATTCCTAGTTCCAATGATCCAAATACCAAATCAAACTAGATACAAACTTAAGACAACTTTGGTTTAGGCAAATTATCAAACACTTGGTGTGCATAAACACTCCAAGTGATATTTGTGTTGAGTAAGTAATTCAAATTGATCTAATACAATATACTATTGTACTTTGGATTCAAAAACAAAGTTTTAATCTCTTACTCAATTTATATCAATGTTTGGTAAAATTGCTTAAACTAAAATCACTTAATTTTTAAGCTGAAAAACAATTATGCAGAAAATTAAAGAAGACAGAGATTTGATGAGGCAGTTCCCCCGCCGTCCTCGCTTTGGGGTACGTCTGCCCTCAATTCTAAACTTAGAATTGAGATGATTTAATTAGATATCACCTGTAGAATTTAACCCTTTATACAAGGATTGCAAAGCAAGTAAACAACAGAACTCTCAAGGTGTTGAATGCTGCTTCCTCTCCTTGTTCCTTGATTCAAGATGAATCAAGACCTTCGATTGTTGTTGATAGACCTCCGATTCCAGCCCCTTTGTTGAAGAACCTTCTGTTCTTCAAACCCTCGGCCCGGCTGATCTCAACCACAACAAATCGAACCCGAATCCTTCCCTTCAATATCACCGAATCCGCTACTAGACTGATGAAGACTTCCTCTTCTCAATCACCTTCGCTCAGCTGAATATTGATGAAGCAATTCGTCCAAAAAACCCCAAACACAAACCAGTCTTGGAGGACAAAACCCTAACGGTTTTATTCAAGAAAGAACCTGCCACAAGCTTCAACCCGAACCGGATTCTCTAATCTCAGCTTCGAACCTTATCACCTTTAACCGAACACGAAGCACATCAAAAATGGTTGTGTGTAGTTGATGTGTTGTGAGATGTTGAAGATGAAGATGATGAATCTTGGACACCTATTTCACTCTTTCTTGTTTCCTTGAACACTTGAAATCAATTTGACAAATGTTAGTTGATAAAAGTGATTTGACTTCTATTTATAGTAACTAGCTTACCAACCAAAAATAACAGCTTTTCAAACAGTGGAAAATACTCAGAAAACTGAGTTTACGCACGAGCGGTCGACCATAGGTCGGCGTGCGCTGACCCGTGGGAAATGCGCCGACCCCTATGGTCGACTCAAGTATTCCATGAGCTGACCCGTGGGAAATGCGCCGACCCCTATGGTCGACGCAAGTGTTCCATGAGCTGACCCGTGGCCAACTGAACTATGCTATGCGCCGACCTATGGTCGACTCAAGCAATCATGCGCTGACCAGTCACCAACTGGTCTGTGTTATACGCTGACCCGTGGCTTATGCGCTGACCCTTGCGGTCGACTCAAAGTCTTCAAATCTGCAAAAATTTGTATTTTGTGATTTTCATGCATTTCGTCATAATCACACTTTGTCCACATATGTTTTAAGAATTATAACAGATTTAGATAAGCATAGGAAAGGATATGATAGGTGATGCGTTGCATTTGTTTGTAGACGTGGAATCGACAACGCCGATTCGTCCATGGTGGTCATTTGTCATCATCGAAACTTGTGATTGTATGTTGTCTGACAATTTGCCTTTACACTAATCATTGGTCTAGGATATTTGATTATGTTGGATTGCATCATGGTTATGATTTTGGAACTCATTTCATAAGTTTGAATTTTTGGTCAACAAAAGTCAACCGTGGAAGGTTGACTTTTTGTTGACAAATTTCTTGTGAGGTCTTACTTAGTTATTATCATTGGCTTTGGTTATATTTGATTAAGACATAGTAATTCATTCAAGAGATCAAGTTCAATTCAAATTTGAAATGGGAGGGAAAAGTACTTTCTTGAGGATTAAGTCATATTTTTATGTAGATTACCATGTTAACAAAAACCTCTAATAACATTTTGCGATCAATCCTTGACAAAGAAAAATTGTTTGGGATAAATTTTATGAATTGACACTGAAACTTGAGGATTATCCTCAAACACGATAAAAAGTTGTATGTCTTGGAGACACGTCTCCCTGAACAAGAGCCTCCTAGTTGTGCTCCTAATGATAAAAAAGATGATGATAAAAAGCACATTGATGATGCCAATGAAACTGCTTGCTTCATGCTGGCTACCATGAAATCTGAATTGTAAAAGTAACATGATAACATGGCAACATTTAACATGATCGAACACATGAAGATGCTTTATCAAGAGAAGGATAGGCATGAGAGGTTTGAAGTTTCCAAATCCCTTTTCAAAGCAAGCTAGTTGAGAGAGTGTTGAGGACAGTTTTTAAGTGTCGGGTTTTGTTATCGTATCCACAGAGATTGTAAGATATCGCTGCCGTTCAATGGTTGAATTAATCTTAACTTAAAGTAACACTAGGGTTTTGGGTTTTAATCAAGTTATATTGCATACAAAGTAATTAATTGCGGTAAAAGTTACGTTTTGATTAATATGAGAAATATTGTCAAAGTTAGGTTTCAATGATTACATTTGCTTTGCATGTTTTTGCACGGTCAACAATATTATAAACTCCTTTAGATGATAAATAATTTCACAAAGTCCTCTCAATGCGTTTCTCTCGAACACCCATTGTGAGTTTTGTCATTTTGATCCATTGTTTCTCTCGAACACAATCTATCAAAAAGACAACGTTTTGGTTCAACCTTATGGTGAACAAAATCATTCGTTACTATCTCTAGCTAACAAACAAGTTTGGATGAAAACCTAGGTCAGGAATCGGTAAACATCTCTCGATCAAATACCAACACAAAGAGTTTTAAATAGAAACAAAGTTTTCATCATATATTTACCGTTAAAGAGTTTACATATGAGGATCCTTACATTTACACACAAAGCTTGGAAATCACCTACATCTAACCTTGACAAATGGAGACTTAGCTACTCATTTTCATGGTAGCTTGGTCGGCAAGTGAGAAAAGAGGGTTGATCAACATCCAAGTCGAATGATCGAAGTTGGATGGGAATCCACCTTCTTTTTGTGGAAGATGGTTGCTAGATGAAGAGAAATGAAATTAGGGCATCAAAAATCCCTCCAAACAATGCTGTAAAATATCTAAGAGAAAGTACAAAAAATGGAAAAGTTGGTAAAAAGTGGTATGGGCACAAAAGGTGGCACCTGCTACTTATAGACAAGTGCAGAACTGTCACGTTCGCTAGGCGAGCAGAATGGCTCGCCTAGCGAAGGCCAAAAATGGGCACAAAATGCCCCTGCGCCCAGAGAAAACTGGGCCTGTGGAACTGTCATGTTCGCCTAGCGAACAGACCTTCGCCTAGCGAAGAACTCGCTTCAACCTTCGCCCCAGCGAGGTTGAAAGGTTTTGCTACTGGAATGCTCGCTGGGGACTCGCTAGAGACTCGCCTAGCGAGCTAGTGCTGGCTGCTCTTTTCACCAAAACAGACTGAATTCGCTGCCACTTCGCCTTCAGTTCGCCTAGCGAATTAATTAACCAATTTACTGGAGCCTTTCGCCAGGAGCTCGCCTAGCGAAGGTTTTGCTTCGCCACATCCTCGCCTAGCGAGCTGGCAGATGAAATGCTCCTTTGCTTTGGTTCCTTTGCCAATTTTGTTGTGTCTTCATTATCAATTAATTCATGCCTTTCCTGCACAATAACACACACATCAAAGGCACCAAGCTTGTTTACCAATGTAATGCATTCCATGTAAAATGAATGTGGTTTTGACCACATTAGCAAGGTATAAGAGTGAAAGATGCCCACATATGATAGCTCAAAAAAGGACTTTTGGGCATCTAACAACTCTCCCCAACTAGATTCTTGCTTGTCCTCAAGCAAAGTATGCCTCTTTGAAGAACAAGAGGATTTGCTTTTAAGAAAACGGTTTCTCCGAAGTTGGATAAACGGCTCAAACACAAGCGAAATCCGCAAATACACGTTTCCAACGGTTGTGAATAAAATAATACATAAGAACTAAAACTTAAGTAGCAATGCAAAATATTTATCTATCTGCAACAATACTATTCTGAATGAATCACCCTATCTTTCCTCTTCGAATAAGGATTGAAGATTTAACGCGTTTGCAACCGCGGGAATAATCTCACTCTCTAACAAATAATGAAGAAATCAAACAGATTCATACAATGTCTAACAATTATAAGTTGTACTGTGGAAACAAAAAGATCACTAAGGGCTTTTCGGTTGAAGCTTGGTCGGGTTAACAAACAAGGGTCATTTCTAAGGCCATTGAAACGAAAGTGCCGATGCAAAAGAGACATTCACAGTATTATTCACACTACTCGACTTGTTTCATCTGTTTCTTATTTGTAACCCTCACAACACATATTCCACAACTCAACTCTTATTTTTCACTATTTTTCTTCCAAGCAAGCATTCATTTTTTCATTTTTTTTTTTTTTTATTCTTTCTATTTTTGTTCTTTTCTTTCACATCAAATATACAAAACAGATGTTTATTTTCTACATTTTCTATACATATATTTTTCTATGCTTGCTCGGTTTTTCTTTTCATTTTCAAAAGCTGTGGTACTTACCAATTCTTTTTCGTTCTCCCCAACTTATTTCTTCCACACCCTAAGTGAATGCTCTTAACTTTTTACGGCAAAAGAACAATAATCAAGATTTTTCGGGTTGTAAAAAAAACATTTTTGAGATCTCGCTTTATTTCAAGCCGAGATTCAACTGTTCAGGCTCAAAGGGGTTAACAAATACTCTCTCTGCTCACAGGTAAGTTGTTTTTGGATGTAGTTGTGCTCGAAAGAAAACAAGTGCCTTGATCATTTCTAATTGCTTCCACAATTTCACAATAATAACAGACAAATAATGAATCAAATGAATCAACAAAACTTATTAGACTCCAGCATTTAAGTGTACAATGGAGGTTTCCTCACCATATATGGTTTAGGTTCTAGATGAAACATTCATTCAATTATGTTGCACAAAGACAATATTCAATTTACCAAAAAGAGTAAAGTTCCTAATGCATTCTAAAATTCTAGCCGACGGTAACCATGTACCTTAGCTTCATTCACTTGTTATTCTTATCATTGCCATCCAAGCTCGGATGCACCTTCATTGGGTACTTCTTGAGGAGCAACCAATCTAGAAGGGTTTGCCACTCATTCAACCAAAATTTTATTAAACACACAAAATTAACAACAAACATAAATAACATTAACTGAAAAATAAAATTTTGTTCGTGGGGGACAAAACACCCCAATAGTACAACCCATTGGTCAAAATACAAAATTCAAAAGTACAAATAAAAATGCCATAATAAAAACTGAAATACAAAAAACAAAAACTTAACCCACAAAGGGCTCAAGACTCCTCCTCACTACCGGCCTCAGAACCGGTCGCCTCATCATCATCCTCATCATCATCATCAGCTCCCACCCCCTCAGAATAGACTGGCACGTCCACGGGCCAATTTGCATTAGTCAGAAACTGCTCCCGTGTCATCAAAGCATGTGCACCACTACCCTGCAGCTGCAAACGCTGCATCGAGTCGTGCATGTCAATCATAGCCCTCTGCGATGCTGCCATCCACTGGAAATTGTATTCACACGCAGCCCGCAGGTATGGATCGACCCTGGGAGTAGAAGCACTAGGACCATCAGAAACCCTAGTGCTACCTGAGGCTGCACTGCTGCCGGTGGCCTTAGCTTTGCAGTATTTTGCCACATACCGGTCATCAATAGGAGCCGGGATCCTAACCTGACCCCGAGACGGAAGTCGCACTCGTGCCTTAATGCACAGGCTCATAATCAAACAAGGGAATGCAAGGGGGCAATTCACCCTAGCCCCCGACTTCAGTCCGCTCTCTATTACCGTCTTCAACTCATTGGCAATGATCCTCGCCACATCAATCTCAACATTGGCGAGGATGGAATGTACTAAATGTGCCACTGGGATCGGCACAGTAGATGTGTGGGATTTGGGTTGTATGTTGGTCAAAACCAGAAGAAGAATCAGCTGAGCCATGGGAGTCATGTCCTCCCGATGATATCTCATAGGAACCCCAGATGGGTTCGGCTCTACTGATTTCCCTGGTAAAAGCAGGGCGGCTGTAATTGCTGGGATATCCTTGTGCAGCCGGAGGTCAATATGGTACTGGTCTCTCTCATCAGCACCCAGCTGAAGCGGCTCCCCGAGGATTTGGTTGATTGTATCCCTGTCAAAAGGAACTGGCCGACCGGCCACTCTAGAGACCCAAGTAAAGGGCTCATCATCATCAGGCAATGCGTTAGCGTAGAACTCCCGCACTGTAGCGATGTCATAGTGTTCCAAGGGATTTATCAACCTATCCCATTTCTTTGTATCAATCAACCCGGCAAAACTCCGATACGTGCCCTGTGGGTTAATCAGAAAACGCTTCTCAGGCAAAATGTTTCGCTTCTCCAAAGCGATGTACCGTGCCGCTTGTTTCGGGCCCACAAACTTGTCGTGGTCGAATTGGATCGGCACGGTTCGTGAAGTAGTTGCCGCTCCCTTTCTTTTCTTGCCAGCACTAGCTCTTGACTCCATTCTGCAAAACAAGAGATAAAGCAACAAACACGAAACAAACAGATTAGAACCAAAACAGTTTTTATAAGGGTCTGGTTTGCTCGCTGCTGCTTCGCCTAGCGAAGTGGCAGCGAATGCTCGCCCCAGGTTCGCCTAGCGAGTGCTAGCGAACCTTACGGGTTTTGGGGTTTTCTGCATTTTCAAAATTGTTTCCCCCAAAACCTGTACATACAAGGTTTCCACAGCAAAACCCAATGATTTCTCATGACTATGAATTGTTCTATGCTATTGGGGATACCTAATTACATGGAAAACCTAAGTAAGAGTAAATCCCCAATTTAAAGACCTAAATGCACAACATTGCAAACTCCCAAAATTGCATGCAACCTCAAGGTTCCTATCACACCTATCCTATTTACCATTCAAATTTGGAAATAAATAATGCAACAAAAGAAACATGCAATAGGGCAAACCTTGAGGTAAACGGATTTGGAAAGGAGAAGTGGGAAGTGTTTGCAAATGACCGACACACAAATGTTGTTGATATGGATGCACGGTAGAGAATTTGAGAAGGGAAATCGCACACTTCAGCAGAGCAGTTCAGAAGAATTTTTAGGGTAAGGGCAAAACTGCCCTGCTGAACTGTTTAAATATAACAGTACTGGTGCGCTCGCTACTGCCTCGCCTAGCGAGCAGCCAGCGAGCGCGCTCGCTGCAGCCTCGCCTAGCGAGCTGCAAGCGAGCATGACAGCAAGTGCTTTTGCAAATGCAGCACTTGCATGTCATCCAATACTCATACAACATCAAACATAAAACAGGAAATACTTACAATGTTGGGGTGCCTCCCAACTAGCGCTTGTTTAACGTCGGCTAAGCTCGACGGTGCGATGCTCACAGAGGAGCATCGAGCGGCTGAGCACAACTCTCGCGATCCACATGACCGCCGAGATATACTTTCAATCGTTGGCCGTTCACGGTCCAACTGTCTTTCTCGTCCATATCTTCAATGATAACGGCCCCGTACTCTTTGACTTCTTTCACCCGAAATGGCCCGGACCATTTCGATTTCAACTTCCCGGGAAACAACTTCAACCGGGAGTTGAACAATAAGACCAATTGTCCGGGCACAAATTCTTTGGTACGGATCTTCTTGTCATGATATTTCTTGGCTTTTTCCTTGTACAACCAACTTGAGTGGTATGCGGCATTGCGCATCTCCTCCAACTCAAGTAGTTGTACTTTCCTTTTTTCACCGGCCGACTCATTCTCAAAATTTAAAAATTTGAGGGCCCACAAGGCCTTGTGCTCCAATTCAACCGGCAAATGGCAAGTTTTACCAAATACCAATTGAAACGGAGTTAGGCCAATTGGAGCTTTAAAGGCCGTACGGTAGGCCCATAATGCTTCGTCCAATTTTTGGGACCACTCCTTTTTCGAGTTAGACACGGTTTTCTCGAGGATTCTCTTAATCTCACGATTAGAGACCTCGGCTTGCCCGTTAGCCTGAGGGTGGTACGGAGTTGTCACCCTATGCGACACACCATAATGTTTTAGAATTGTTTCCAAAGGTGCATTACAAAAGTGTGACCCTCCGTCACTTATCAACACTCGGGGTGTTCCAAAACGAGAAAAGATGTTTTTCTTTAAAAATTTTATCACCGTTTTGGCATCCGCCCGAGGTGAGGCAATCGCCTCAACCCACTTAGAGACATAATCAACAGCTACAAGCATGTACTCATTCCCGTAAGAGGGTGGGAAAGGTCCAACAAAATCTATGCCCCAACAATCGAACACTTCCACTTCTTGGATATTTTGGAGAGGCATCTCATCTCTCTTACCTATCCCACCACTTCTTTGGCAACTGTCACAACTTTGCGCATGGGTATGTGCGTCTTTAAAAATAGTTGGCCAATAAAATCCCGATTGAAGAATTTTAGTGGCCGTTCTAACCCCATTATAATGACCGCCATAAGGCGAGTTGTGACAATGCCAAAGGATGCTCTGGGCTTCATCACCAGTTACGCATCTCCTTAACAGGTTATCGCTACCCAACTTAAACAAGTATGGGTCATCCCAAACATAATACTTCGCATCCGAAAGGAACTTCCTCTTTTGGTTCGAAGTTAGATCGGCCGGCACACAACCACTAGCCTTGTGGTTTGCAAAGTCTGCAAACCACGGCCTAACTTGAACCTTAAACAATTTTTCATCAGGAAATTCTTCCCGGATTTCCTTTTCAGATGCGGTAACCTCGACATTCACCAAGCGGGATAAATGATCCGCTACCAAGTTTTCCGACCCCTTCTTGTCTTTAATTTCGACATCGAATTCTTGTAACAAGAGGATCCAACGGATGAGCCTTTGCTTCGAATCCGGCTTGGTCAGCAGATATTTAATCGCCGCGTGGTCGGTGTACACCACGACTTTAGACCCTATAAGATAGGACCTAAACTTTTCTAGCGCATACACTATTGCGAGTAGTTCTTTTTCCGTTGTGGCATAATTTATTTGAGCCTCGTTAAGAACCTTACTCGCATAATGTATAGCATGAAAAGTTTTGTCCTTTCTTTGGCCAAGTACCGCTCCAACGGCATAGTCACTCGCGTCACACATTAGTTCAAAATTTTCATTCCAATCGGGAGCGACTATTATTGGAGCGGTAACCAATTTTTCTTTTAAAACCTCGAAAGCTTGCAAACAATCGTCAGTGAAGAGAAATACCTGATCTTTGGCGAGTAAATTGCTCAAAGGTTTAGCCACCTTTGAGAAGTCCTTGATGAAGCGCCGGTAGAACCCCGCGTGCCCCAAAAAACTACGGATGCCCTTCACATTGACCGGAGGGGGTAATTTTTCAATTACATCAACTTTAGCTCTATCCACTTCAAGCCCCCTTTTAGAGACTTTGTGGCCTAGCACAATCCCCTCGGTCACCATAAAGTGACACTTTTCCCAATTCAGCACCAAATTAGTCTTCACACACCTTTCCAACACCGTCTTCAAATTTGCCAAGCATAGACTAAACGTCCCACCAAACACCGAGAAGTCATCCATGAAGACTTCCATTGTTTTCTCTATTAGATCGGCAAAAATAGCTTGGACACATCGTTGGAATGTCGCCGGCGCATTGCAAAGCCCAAAAGGCATTTTTCTGTATGCGAACACTCCAAACGGACACGTGAAAGCCGTCTTCTCATGATCAACCGGGTCAACCGCAATTTGGTTGTACCCGGAGTAGCCGTCTAAAAAACAGTAGTATTGTTGGCCCGATAGTCTTTCAAGCATTTGATCCATAAATGGGAGTGGAAAATGGTCCTTACGAGTCGCGGTATTCAACCGTCTATAATCTATACACATTCTCCATCCCGTGGCAACTTTAGTCGGGATCAATTCGTCTTTGTCATTACGGATTACGGTCATTCCTCCCTTCTTCGGAACCACGTGCACGGGACTAACCCACGGACTATCCGAGATCGGGTAAATCATTCCCGCATCCAAAAGCTTCACCACTTCCTTTCTTACAACCTCTTTCATCGTAGGATTTAAGCGGCGTTGTGGTTGAGCCACCGGCTTGAAATCCTCCTCCATCAAAATCTTGTGCATACAATAGGATGGACTAATTCCTTTAAGATCGGAAAGAGTCCAACCCATAGCTTCTTGATTTGTCTTTAGCACAAATATGAGACGGGCTTCTTCTTCAATTGTCAAAAGGTTGCTTATGATAACCGGCTTGTCCTCGGTATCATCAAGGAATACATATTTCAACGTCGAAGGTAACTCTTTTAATTCAATTGACGCTTTCTCGTCAATTACCTCCTTCTTCAAATTTTCTTCCTCTACTTCCCACGGTTGTAGGTCTTCCAATCTATCAAATTCCTTCAAGCATTCCTCAAGAGCTAGCTCCTCTTCAACAGTGAAAACCTCCAATGAGTCGTCGAGAGCTAACTCCATAGGAGATATCTCGTGAATATGCTTTGAAACTTCCATAATAGCGTCTTCGATCACATCGATTCGAAAGCTATCATGTCTATCCTTGGAATGCTTCATCGCCTCGAATAGATCAAAGGTGACCTCCTCATTTTGAACACGCACCTTCATTAAACCGTCATCAACATCAATCATCATTCTTGCGGTCTTCATGAATGGTCGGCCCAATATGAGCGGAGCATCATCATCTTCCTCCATATCAATTACAATGAAATCCACCGGGAAGAAGAATTTGTCGACCTTTACCAACACATCTTGGGCTACTCCATGAGGATGGGTCGTCGACTTATCCGCCAATTGTAATGTCATTCGGATGGACTTAATCTCGATGTTGCCAAGCCTCTTGATAATTGACAAAGGTATAAGATTTATGCTCGACCCCAAGTCAATAAGTCCCTTTCCGACATACACATCACCAATTTTAACCGGCAATGTAACTCTTCCCGGATCAACCTCTTTCTTAGGAAGCGTCCTTTGAATGATGGCACTACAGCTCGCATCAAGGACGATGGTCTCCGGTTCCGTATACCTCCGCTTTTTGGTTAGTATGTCCTTCATGAACTTGGCATACTTTGGCATTTGTTCCAAAGCTTCAGCAAACGGAATGTTTATTTGTAATTGCTTAAAAATATCCATGAACCGGGCGTAATGCCGTTCATTCTCCCTTTTTGACGGGGCGTGAGGGTAAGGAAGGTTTTGGACAGGAGTAGCGCTCACTACCTCCTTCCCTTTCGCTATTCTAGCGCTTTTCCATCTCGGCTTCTTCACTACCTCCCTTATTACCTCATCATTTTTATTCTCCTCAATCTCCACATTTTTTTTATTTTCAACTTCACCATTATTTTTATTCTTTTCAACTACTTCCTCATCACTCCACACTCCTACTTCACCATCAACATTTTCTTCCACTATTTCCTCCTCAATCTCCTTCTCTTTCTCTCTTTTTTCACTCGCCATTCTTTTTTCGTTTTCACTACCCAACTCCCTTCCACTTCTCGTCACAATCGCCTTACAATGCTCCTTCGGATTTGTTTGCGTATTGGCCGAGAAAGAAGGACCGGTTTGTTGTTCAGCTAGTTGCTTGGCAAGTTGCCCCACTTGAGTTTCAAGATTTTTTATGGCCGCGTCATTACTCTTTTGATTGGCCATTGACATTTGCATGAATTGCGTCAATGTCTCTTCCAATTTAGAATTGACTACCGGCGGTTGTTGAGATTGATACGGATTTTGGGGAGGATTTTGACGGCTAGAAGAACCACCTCCATAACCTTGGTTATGATAATAGTTGCTTCTAGGTTGGAACCCTTGGTTCCCTTGGAATTGTTGTTGTTGTTGTTGTTGAGGGTGCGGTTGATAAGGTTGTTGTTGTCTTGGTTGATAGTCCCGTTGATTTGCCATGTAATTTACTTCGTCAAAACCGGGAGGTGGACAAAATCCGGTGTCATGTTCACCTTTACAAAGTTCACAACAAGCTATTTGTTTAGCTTTTGACGGTTCTCTTAACTCTTTGATTTGTTGCGTTAAAAGTTCCACTTGTTGTGAGATGAGCTTGTTTTGGGCAAGTATGGCATCATTCGTCCCTAACTCAAGCACTCCCGCCTTCTTCAAAGAACTTCCACGACTTTGACTTTGAAGATCATTCAAAGCCATACGGTTGATAATGTTGGTGGCTTCTTCGGCACTCTTTGACATCAACGAGCCACCCGAGGTGGCATCCAACAACGTCTTACAGTTTGGTTGAAGTCCATTTCTGAAGATATGGATTTGAGTTAATTCATCAAATCCATGCCCTTTACATTTCCTTAGCATGGACTTGAATCTCTCCCACGCTTCATTCAACGATTCACTGGTTCCTTGAGAAAACACCGAGATGGCCGTTTTTGATTCCATGAATCGGTTATGAGAGAAAAATCTTTCAATGAATTTCTCCTCTAACACATTCCAATCTGTCATTACGGCAGGTGTTTGATCGAGATACCAATCCTTTGCTTTACCGAGCAAAGCGTGAGGAAATAAACGTCTGAACAACGGAAGCTCCTGAGCCTGATCCACTCCGGCAGCCAGTGCTATCTCATAGAATTTTGTGAGAAAAGCAAATGGGTCTTCATGGTCCATTCCGGTGAATGGACTCCCATACAATAAATTCAGAGTTCCCGTCTTCATCTCAGCTTGCCTTCCAGTTTGGTTGGCAAACTGAGCGGTGTTCCTTGGACTGTTGATACATGGAGTAGAAATCGGTGGTGGTGGTTGTGGCTCCATGTTTGGTACGAATGTGTGTGGATTGGTGGTTGAAGAACTTTCTCCTTGCTCTTGGCGTTGCCTAGCCTGTTGCCTCCTACGTCTTGTTTTGCTATTGAGCCTCCTTGCGGTTCTCTCGATCTCCGGATCAAAAAGAAGTTCGTCCACAGGGATTTTCCCTCGCATAAAACGTAAGCTGCACACTAAACCAAACGAATTACAAGCACAAGTCAAAAATTCACAAGCTAAAACTTAAACAACCAATGCGATGCTCGCAATATCAATTTACAATCCCCGGCAACGGCGCCATTTTGTTGAGGACAGTTTTTAAGTGTCGGGTTTTGTTATCGTATCCACAGAGATTGTAAGATATCGCTGCCGTTCAATGGTTGAATTAATCTTAACTTAAAGTAACACTAGGGTTTTGGGTTTTAATCAAGTTATATTGCATACAAAGTAATTAATTGCGGTAAAAGTTACGTTTTGATTAATATGAGAAATATTGTCAAAGTTAGGTTTCAATGATTACATTTGCTTTGCATGTTTTTGCACGGTCAACAATATTATAAACTCCTTTAGATGATAAATAATTTCACAAAGTCCTCTCAATGCGTTTCTCTCGAACACCCATTGTGAGTTTTGTCATTTTGATCCATTGTTTCTCTCGAACACAATCTATCAAAAAGACAACGTTTTGGTTCAACCTTATGGTGAACAAAATCATTCGTTACTATCTCTAGCTAACAAACAAGTTTGGATGAAAACCTAGGTCAGGAATCGGTAAACATCTCTCGATCAAATACCAACACAAAGAGTTTTAAATAGAAACAAAGTTTTCATCATATATTTACCGTTAAAGAGTTTACATATGAGGATCCTTACATTTACACACAAAGCTTGGAAATCACCTACATCTAACCTTGACAAATGGAGACTTAGCTACTCATTTTCATGGTAGCTTGGTCGGCAAGTGAGAAAAGAGGGTTGATCAACATCCAAGTCGAATGATCGAAGTTGGATGGGAATCCACCTTCTTTTTGTGGAAGATGGTTGCTAGATGAAGAGAAATGAAATTAGGGCATCAAAAATCCCTCCAAACAATGCTGTAAAATATCTAAGAGAAAGTACAAAAAATGGAAAAGTTGGTAAAAAGTGGTATGGGCACAAAAGGTGGCACCTGCTACTTATAGACAAGTGCAGAACTGTCACGTTCGCTAGGCGAGCAGAATGGCTCGCCTAGCGAAGGCCAAAAATGGGCACAAAATGCCCCTGCGCCCAGAGAAAACTGGGCCTGTGGAACTGTCATGTTCGCCTAGCGAACAGACCTTCGCCTAGCGAAGAACTCGCTTCAACCTTCGCCCCAGCGAGGTTGAAAGGTTTTGCTACTGGAATGCTCGCTGGGGACTCGCTAGAGACTCGCCTAGCGAGCTAGTGCTGGCTGCTCTTTTCACCAAAACAGACTGAATTCGCTGCCACTTCGCCTTCAGTTCGCCTAGCGAATTAATTAACCAATTTACTGGAGCCTTTCGCCAGGAGCTCGCCTAGCGAAGGTTTTGCTTCGCCACATCCTCGCCTAGCGAGCTGGCAGATGAAATGCTCCTTTGCTTTGGTTCCTTTGTCAATTTTGTTGTGTCTTCATTATCAATTAATTCATGCCTTTCCTGCACAATAACACACACATCAAAGGCACCAAGCTTGTTTACCAATGTAATGCATTCCATGTAAAATGAATGTGGTTTTGACCACATTAGCAAGGTATAAGAGTGAAAGATGCCCACATATGATAGCTCAAAAAAGGACTTTTGGGCATCTAACAGAGAGCCTCTATAAGTATCAATGTACTCAAAATGATTGGGTATGTGAAGAACCTTAAAAGGTTGGGTTTTCCTCTCAGAAAAGAGCATGCGTATGATTTTATCCTACAATTATTGTCGGAGAGATTTAATCAGTTTGTCGTTAATTTTAATATGAATGATATGGACAAAAGTCTTTCCAGAGCTTCTAGGAATGTTGAGAACTATTGAGCAGAATATGAAGTAAAAAAGGAAGGTCATTCTGATGGTCAATAATGGAAAGATGCATAGAAAAATGGCCACCAAGCAGGGTAGTAGGGGGAAAGGCAAGAAAATTGCTAGACCCAAACCTACTGATCATGCTTTAAAGCCTATCAGAGGTATAACAAAGGATGACACTTACTTCTATTGCAATAAGATTGGACAATGAAAGAGAAACTTTCCAAAGCACCTGAAAGATAAGAAGAATGAAGTAGAAACTTCAACTTCAGGTATGTTTGTTATAGAAACAGTTTATCTACTTTTGCATCATATGTATTAAATACCAAACGTGGTTCTCACATTTGTAATAATGCGCAAAGGCTAAAAATAAGTAGAGAATTGGCAAAAGGTGAAGTTGATTTACGAGTTGGAAATGGAGGAAAGGTTGTTGCTTTAGTCGTAGGAACTTATATATTGACTTTACCTAGTGGTTTAATAATTCAATTAGAGAACTGCTATTATATTCCTGTAATTAGTAGGAATATTATTTATGTTACTTGTTTGGATAAGTTTGGCTTTTAATTCAAAATAAAGAAAAATTATTGCTCTATTTATTTGAACGATGTACTCGATGCTATGACACAAATGAACAATGGACAATATGTCCTTAATATTGAAAATACAATTTATAACATTAATACTAAAAGGATGAAACCTAACGAGTTAAATCCAACTTACCTTTGACATTGTCGCTTAGGCCGCATAAATGAGAAACAGATTTCCAAACTCCATAAAGATGGAGTTTTTGACTCTTTTGATTATGAATCATATGAGACATGCACATCTATTTTAATTGGAAAGATGACAAAGTCTATAATTACAGGAAAAGGTGAATACGTTAATGATATTTTGGACCTCATACATACTAATGTATGTACACCATTGAACACACCATATATGGGAGGTTTTTAGTAGGTCATCATATTTATTGATAATTACAGTAGATATGGTTATGTGTATATAATGAAATAAAAATCTGAATCCTTTGAAAATTTAAAAAACTAAGTACAAAATAACCTGGGCAAGAATATTAAAATCCTTCGATCAAATCTAGATGGTAAATATTTAAGGTTATAGCTTGATGACCATTTGAAAACATGTGGAATTCTATCCCAACTAACTCCTCTTGGAACACCATAATGGAATGATATATCCAAGAGAAGAAATTGAACCTTGTTGGACATTGTTTGATCCATGATGAGGCACACTGATCTTTCGAACTCCTTTTTAGGGACATGCTATATTGACAAAAAATTACACACTTAATCGTGTTCCATACAAAAAGATTGAGAAGACACCATATGAGATATGGAGTGGTAGTAAACCACATATGTCTTACATGAAGATTTGGGGTTGTGAAGTTTATGTAAAACAACAAATTTCTACTAAGCTTGAGCCCAAATTTGAAAAATGCTTATTTGTGGCGTATCCTAAAGAAACAAAAGGGTATTACTTCTACAAACCTTCTGAGGGAAAAGTGTTTGTTGCTCTAACTAGAGTATTCCTTGAAAATGACTTTATTTTCAAATGAATCAGTGGGAGGAAGTAGAGCTTGAAGAAATTCAAGAATCACAAAACATTGATACACCTATGGAGGAATTAGAGCAGGAAATACAAGTAGTTGTGGAAGAGAAACCGACTCAAGTATAACTAGACCAATGTAGGTCAAACATGATACATCATCAACTTGAGATATATGGTTATCTTGTAACTAATCAATTTGATGTATTACTCATGGATCAAATTGAGCATGTGATCTAACAAGAGGCCATCACTGGTCCCGAGTTTGAGAAGTGGATAAAAGCCATGAAATCTAAAATGGATTACATGTATGCAAACCGATTTTGGACCTTGGTAGATCCTTCTATAGGAGTTAATCCTATAGGATGCAAGTGGGTCTTCAAATAGAAGACTAAAATGGAGGGTAAGGTACAAACCTATAACGAAATATTATTTGCTAAGTGTCATACCCCAATTTTGTCCGGGCATATTTAAATTTTTGTAAAATCGATTTCATTTTTAATTTGCACCATATGCACAACATGACATGCATTCCATCATAAATAATAATTAAAATATCAGTCAGAATAAATTTATTGAAAATACAGACAAATCGGTTGAATCATTCCCTCAAGTACGGACAAAATCAGCGGATAAAAAGTTTCGAAATTAAAATTGTAGACGCCAGTATTATTAATCTACGGTTCATGTAGTTTAACCTGGTGTGCTCGTTGTATTTTTCAGCAGCTGTTTCAGTTGCGTTTTGATCCGCCTGAGCCTTTTAACCGATGCAAACTTATTTCAGAATTTGAAGAAACGCTGTATTTTTTCAATAAGTATATTTTGCACTGATCATTTTCATGCATCTGATTTAATTTTTCGAGTAAATTTTTGCCCGACTTTTATTCATTTTTAGTCGTTTTAATTTTGTTCTTTAGTCAAAATAGTCAGATTGAATAAATAAAATTTTCCATGTTATTATTTAAATTTTATCATGATTATTTAAAAAATTGTGAATTTTATTTGATTCAATTGATTAAAATTGTTTTAAATCGATTAAGTCATCTAAAAAAGGCATTATATGCATCTTGATTTATTTAAATAATGTATGTTTCTTGGTGTGTTTCTTTGATTCAATCTGAATCTTTGATTCAAATTAATCAAAGGTCTAAGTTCACAATCCATGTACATTTTATTATCCAATAAGAATTTAGAAATAAATTGAATAACAATTATAAAGAAAAATGAAATAAAAGAACTCTCTCCAATCCTCTCTACATAACTTACTGACTCTCTCTAGAAAACAAAAAAGAAAAAAAAACAAATACATAAAAACCGGCGTACTCTTCCCACAATCTTTTCTCTCTCATCACTCTCTTTCTCTCTCCTGCACAAAAACGGAAGAACCCTCGTTGCCACCATCGTGTTCCCGTTACCGGCGACCGGAGCCACAACTTCCACAACCGGTCGCACACATCACCACCAACAACCACTTCTGGCCACGAACCAACAACCCCCGCCGTCTTCCGCTGTGAACTCCGCCGACGAACACCACCGCCACGAACCGCCGCGACACCCTTAACTCACTACCTCACCTCACTCAACTCTCCGGCCTCTGTGCCCTCCAAAAAAACCTATCACCGAATTGTTTTTTTCTTCAAACTTTCTGTGAACACGCAAAATCCACCAGATCTAATTCTTGAAAAGCTGTCAACAACCGAAAAGACGAGAAATTGATTTTTAGGTGGTTTGTGTTGCTGTTGTAATGTCTTTGAGTTGATTTAGGAAATGAGGCAAACCAACATCACGCCATCCCCTTTTTCCGTTTGAATAAGCAAGAAGAATACAAGAGACTTGGTCACTCTCTTTAAGATGTTTTTTGGTATTGCCCAAAAATATACAAGCAAACTACCATCCACAACGTCCCTAGGATAAAATATTTTAGTTATAATTGTATTGGATTCCTATTACACTATAAGACCCGTTCTAGAAATAAACCGTCTATATGGTACTTAGACTACTCAATATAATTCAAGACCACCATAACTTCCGAAGGGACAACCAAATATACTATGGTACTTTGAACACTCTTAATTATCAAAGGGACAAAACTTTCTTGAAAGCGACAAATATCTTTAAAGAGATAAATTTCTAAAGAGACAAAAAAGAAAGAAGAAAGCAGCAACTCGATAACTCAATAGTAATGAAGAAGAGAAGAAAGAAAAAAGTTTGATAACTTAGAAAGTTTTGAAGTGTGTTTTTAAAGGAAAGACAAACACTCTATGTATTGTTGAAAACTAATCAAAATATGTAAATTAAACTGTGAGACTATAAACTTTTTCAATTCACGCAAAAATGTTTGAACAAATGATCATATAACAACATGTATAACAATTCAACCCTTTTTTCTTTGCTATTTTTTATTTACTTCTTCTGTTTATTATAACAAGTTACGACTTTTTTTTTAGTTTCTCCATGTGAGAGTGAAAATAAAATTAAATGGATTCAAAATGAGGTGAATTTTCATATAGATTTTCTTCAATTCTTTTTTTAGATTTTTGAAAATAAAATGGTTTCAAAATGAAGTAAATTTTCAAATATGATACAAATTCAATTAAATCATTAAATTGGAATTCATAACTACAATTTAAAATTAAAATTTAAGATTTTGAACAATAATGTATAGAAAAAGTTATATATTTAGTTACCAAATTTGCTTGAAAAAAAAAAGTAGTACCTCTTTGAATGACCTAACAAAAAAACATAAAAATAAAGGTTGTAATTCTACAGAGAAGAAAGAAACATTCACAGACTTGTATATTATCAATCTATCACAGAATAATAAACAAGTTATATATCGTAAATATTATTTGGGTATCAACAATGGGCATTTGGTCTAGTGGTATGATTCTCGCTTAGGGTGCGAGAGGTCCCGAGTTCAATTCTCGGAATGCCCCTTTTATTTCACGCAAATGGCAAATGATCCTTTAGTTCTTGTATTTTTAACGTAAAGAAAAGTACACGCAACGCAAGTAGTACACAATATACCTTTATTTCCTTTTCCTGGTAAATTCTAAAAATATGTTAAATTCGGTTTGATATTATCAAAGAAATCATTCTTTTTCTTCTTCTCAAACCATAGGTTAAATAATAAAAACTGCTGTTAATTTATATACACAAAGTCTAAAGTTTCATGTTTGAATACGGAATACCATAGAAAATATTCCAACAGCTAAACCTTATTAATTTTGTTTATACTATAGTTTTTACAAAATTATCATGCAGTTTTTGTAATTGCTCTTAATTCTGCATATGTTTTTTTAGTTTGTAATTAGCATTTGAATAATAAATTAAAGATTCACTTCAAATTTTTAGAGTGATATATGATCTGGATTGATTATATTGATTTTCGATCGAGCATTCTAAAAGAGTCACATTCCTTTCAAAATATTCTCAATACATAAAAGATTTGTCTTACGAACAAATATAGATGATTCAGATTTCCAATGTATTTAAGGACTCTCCGGAATCTGATTCTAAGAAATAGTAAGTTTGTTATTTCATATATATATATATATATATATATATATATATATATATATATATATATATATATATATATATATATATATATATATATATATATATATAATATATATATATATATATATATATATATATATATATATATATATAAAATATGTTAATTTAGATATTTAATTTTAAATTCAATTCTAATTTACTTTTTTCCCTCACATACTAACTTTAGCGTTGAGGTGCTAACCTTGCAGGTCAGCATCCTCTCCGACGCATCGGAAGCAAAATCTACCATTGCCTCTGATTCTACTCCATTTCTAGTTTCAATACAGAACAATGATGCTGTTTGTGGGAAACGACTTCTAATTTATACATTTTCCACGATTTCACGTTCGCTCTTCGATTCGTTAGTTTGAAACCTCTTAAGTCATCGAATCAATAGCACTCAAAATCGAACACGAAGATTAATCTCTTCCGTTCGATCCAATCAAGCGTCGTTTCAACTTTGATTTCCTGAATTTTCAGATCTCTCATCCCTACACTTCCAAATAATAGCTGGATCCAAAGCTACTTGATTCGTCGTGACGCGAGAAGCAGCTCAAGCACCGATCAATCAGCCACGTTCATCTCCTCTACAAGGCGTTGTGAATCCAGGATCAGAGGTTTGGTTGTGTCTAGATCTAGTCCAGACTCCTCAGATAGTCAGGTTTGTCCAAGTGCCTTCGATTGGACCTTCGGTTCCACCTCTAGTTTCACAACCTAGAGCCTTACTTAGTTTCCACTGCTGCGATCGAACCTTGGATTGCAAGGTACCAACCAGTTGCTGAACAACATGTACAACATTGTTCGGTAGCAGAATTCAGCGATGGAAAGGTTGCTTCACCTTGAAGAAAACCTCCATACTGTGCCTTCACAAGGGAACACCGTTCAAGAGGCTATACCTAGGAGAATTCAAACCGCAATACCTGAGCTGACCACAATAATGAAAGATGAAGTTCCTAAGTCGAAGAACCAACAAAGGAGCAAGAAACACCAAAGTCATCCCCAAAGTTCCGAGGGAGATTGAGGTAGCCATGCTCCTCCCCTGGATCAGGCAGAAAATCGGTCATCGAAGAATGAACAGAAGAATCCTTTGCGCGCCCGAACTTTTAAGAGTTAGAAAAAATGACCTCCCTTTCTTCACGATAACGGGCCTCCACTAGAAAACGAGTATCAATGAGGCATTCTAAACGTTTCTGGTTGGCCTCATCCAGGGGAATTCCTGTTGGTGTAAGCCCTAGAGGCCAATACTTTTGGTACTTGTATCGAATTATTTATTAATAATAAAATGCTTTTTCTTTTTTATGTTTGTTTAATAAAGTCCATGGAATAGCTAATCCGTTTAATGTATCAAGTGTGACTTAATCATGAGATCCTATTAAACATAAGAACACTACTCTTAAAGTATCAGTAGTCGAGCTTTGTTGTGAAGTGAGATAACATTAAAGCATCAAGACTATTATGTATATAGACTGATGATCACATCTCATGGATCATGGATAAGGAGTTATCAAGTCTTAAACATATGTATGGATATTAGGAGTAATATTTATATTGGATTGATCCACTATGTGAATACTACATAGAATGTTATGCAAAGTGTCATATGTTACTCTCATGGTGATAACGGTGTATACCACCCTTCAACCTGAAACCACTATAGACCCTAAATTATCATTTCCAAGTGCTTTATTGCTGATCAAACATTGTCCGTAACTGGATGACCATAAAGATAGTTGATGGGCACTCCACGAAGCATGTTAAGGGGCATGAGTGACCTAGATGGAATTTGTCCATCCTGTGTAACATGATAAAGGTCTAAGGGCCTAATATTGAACTGGACAAGGATGACACGGTCCATGCCTTGTGTTCAATATAGACATAAGGGCAAAAGGATAATTGTACACACAAGTATTATCACAAAAGGGATTTGTCAGATCACATGACATTTTCGTGTATTGGGTAGCAATGATGTGTTGCTAGATACCACTCATTGTTTATTATGTTAAATACGTGATTTAATATAATTGTCAATATCGTGAAAACCTATAGGGTCACACACAAAAGGACGAATTGATGAAAGAAAGAGTAAATAAGGAACATCGTAAGGTACATAGTACTTAAGTGAATTGTAGAACATCGTAAGGTACAATGCACTTAAGTAGAATATGAAATATGGTATGGTACCACACGCTTAACTGATTTTTGGTATACCATAAGATATGAGCCACATACACTTAAGTGAGCTTTTTAGCTTACAGTCCACACAAGTGGTTCTATAAATAGAACCCTTGTGCAGAAGCATTTCACTTGATGAAATTTTGTTTCTCTCTCTCTCTCTCTCTCTCTCTCTCTCTCTCTCTCTCTCTCTCTCCCTCTCTCTCAAAGCCTTCATTCGTAGCAGCTAGCACTGAGACTGAAGGAATCCGTTCGTATGGACTGAGTAGAGGCATCGCCACCATTCAACGCTCGTGATCATTCCTTAGATCTGCATCAAAGGTTTCAATCACCACAAGAGGTAACAGTTTCTTTCACTGATCATGTCCATTCGTAAGGATCACTAAAGGAAATTTTTTAATTTCCGTTGCGTTTTGGATCGCATTTTTCCTTAAGTGGTATCAAAGCCACTTACAAAACCATGCATCTGTTAGTTGTTTATTTAATGTATTTTTTTGTATTAATACAGTTAAAAGACAGAATGAATTAAATAATAAATGAGTAATTAAATTTGGCATCATGTGTGTATGATTTGGATGATTGATGTTGATTATGCTTCAGAATCCGACGTTAGTATGGTGAAGCAGCGATACATCGATCGTCCATAGGTTACACAAATGAGATTGATCAATTTATATATATGATATAAGTAATTCTGATGCAAAATATGGTATATATGATATACTGTTTCTATTTCGTTCATTCAAACACTTAATGATTGTTACTCTTTTGAGCGATCAATGGTCATTTGCTTCGGAATCCGACATTAGTATGGTGAAGCAATGACGTGTTGATAAATCATATTGAATTGTCAATCGAGGCGTGTTTGACGGTATGAAATTGCTGCATTAGGGTTCATGATGATACAAGGGTTATGATGTCAAAGAGTTATGCGATTAGGGTTGTGACTGCACAAGAGTTGTGCTTTAAAGTAGGTTTCAAATGAAAATCATTAAAATTTTGCGTCGGGGCGCTGCCCCTACCAACCCCGCAGGGGGTGTCGCCCCCTTGACCCCCGTTTGCTGAACGATCAATGGAACCCCCGGTAACTCTGCGTAGTTTGATCAATCGTCGAAATTTAATTTGGTTTATTTAATTAATAGAATTTAAATTAATAATAATAATGTGTTTATTGTTATTGTCTTGTGGTGATCAGTTATGATCTTAGTTTTCCTTTATTTTGTTTTTAGGATTTTAAAATACGGACTGCGTGTCGTGCCTCTCTTTTAATCTCTTAATGTAGTTTCTTTTCTCATCTTACTCCCTCGTATGTAAAACGAGTTTCTTTTATGTAATGTAATGTTATGAAGAAACAGAAGAATACAATATTAAAGGAGGACAACCGTGAAGATCTTGCTTGGAGAAGCTTAGATCGTTATTAGGTTAACTTAGATTCTCTCATTGGCTTGGGAGAACAATTGCGCTAGGGGCCGTAACTATTTCATTGTGAATGTATGTTGATGCATGTGAGAGATGATTTATATGATAAATAAGCCGATGAGATCAAAATAGTTGCAAATTCCCTCAAATTAAATTTTAAGTTTATAGTTTCCAAGTTTTAGCACTCATCAAGACTAGTATCGAATAATATAGGTTTCGCCTACGCGAGGTGCATGTTCTATATTAGTAAGGTGCGATGGGATAATTGTAATTTCCAATTTCTAAAAAAATGGGTCAAACTTAACTAAACAAATTATAATAATATTATATATGTTTAGAAGCAAGAGTTGAAAATGATCCATATGATGGATTGAAATAAGAAGTTATTCACTCAACTAAAATATTCTAGAATTGTATTAGATACAATTGGAAGGATTTCATACATTTTGTGTAATCCGCCTACGCGGACTTAAAACAAAATGAATTGTGGATCTATACCCACTAGAAAGTCTTCCAATGGAATTTTCCGAATCAAATGGTGAGAAAATGGATCCTAGTGTAGATCAATGATAATGATGTTGGTGATTCACACTTATGGCGAATATGATTGAGTTTCAAGTGTGAAAGTGCTAAAGTCCCACATCGACTAGAAATAAAGGAAATGTTGGGTTTATAAGAGAGGTGACCGGTACCCCCATCGCTTAAGGTTTTTGGTGGATATGTGTAGTCAAGGTCTCTTGGACTCTGAACGTTTAACTCTTATTATCATTTCCAAACCTCTATTTACTGTTAATTTTAGTAAATCAAATATCATAAATTTTAATTCACTTACAAGATTAAACTAGAAAAAAATTCTAGGATAGTTTGTCCAATTTATCTAAGAAAATGTTCTTCGTATTTGAATGTTTGATGTTTAAAGATAAAATATTTAAATAGAAACTGAGAATAAACAAAGCAAAATTGATGTAAATGGACAGAATAAATAAAAGAGCAATATAAATATTATTAAGATAAAAGATTCAATTTAAAAGACTTAAAGATTTAAGAAAGAAGGGACGCAAACACATACATATTCTTACATCTGTTTCTCTCTGTGATTTGGATACTTTAGTTCTATGGAAAATGAGTAAAAATTGCGACCTTGATTATAATGATTGGACTCATCTTATATACTAATCTAAAATAATTGTCTACAATAGTTATTTCTATAGAAGTTGACATGTACTCCCTTACATGGACTTCAAAATTCTATCCTGCTACCACATGTCTTTAACATCTGAACTGCTGCAATCCTACTTTACGTTGATAATTGCCTTTAACTGTTAGTCTTATCATTTGACACTTGTTTCTACAATCCTCTAACTTCTCCAGTCAAGGGATGTATTGGTCGAGTCTTATAATGGTGTTGAGAATACCTTGAACTTAAAAATATACTAAGTCCCCGACTCATATAAGCAAGTAAAATTCACTACTTTCACACTATATCTTCATGTCGAAACGATGATTAGAGCTAACCTTTTCGAGATTTTGGACATGTTTGGAAAAGAGAGTGATCCTAATCTTGTGGATATATCTCTGAGACTCCTATAAACCACCTGATAGGCTAGTCAAACTTGTCTCTTTATCGAACGACTCTGTCGAAGTGATTAATATGTCGAAACTATGTTTGAGTCTTTTTACACTTAACCATTTTAAACGTGGTCATTACCATTCTCTATGTCTTTCAACTAGAATTTACAGGTTAACAGATGCCCCCTAAAATACAACTTTTAATCATGTATATACAAGATGGAAGAAAGGTAGCGTCACGTCAAAGATATACGTGCAAATTATCATCATCACTCCAATTTTTTAGGATGATCGTGGGCCACAACAATAAATCATATTAAAAGAAATGATAAAATTTAATATTTTTAAAAATAAAATAAATGCCACTTGTTCACTTCGAGACGCCACTTGTCCAAATTTTACAAAGACAACTAAAACGTTTTTCTTTTTCATTATAAAAACAACTTCATTATCCCAATTTACCTTTTTCTCTTTACGCTTTCATCTTCTTAGAGGAAACTAAAAGATTTCCTTTTCTCTCCATCTTTATCTTCAACCTTCAAACTTCAGAACAATGACCTCCGATTCTCTCCCCAAACATCAACCAAGTGTTCCTTCTGCTGCCACACTCAAAAGTCTCATTCTCAAAGATGATCGCACTTACATCCCAAAACCTCCAATGCAAGAAGAAAAATCTACCATTTGGTTTTCTCAGATCCTAATACCTTACTCCCTTTATGGTAATGTTCATGCTTTCATAAGTCCTCTACCCCAACCAAATAAGAAATTACATAATTCAGAGAGCCTTTTCCCTAACTTCCCAACATACAACCCCCTTGTGTTAGAGGATGCCCCTTTTTACATAAGCTTCATGAGAAAGAGTGTATTTCACTCATCTCCCTCAACCAATGACCCTTCCTATATTAGCTGGTTTGATAGGGTTCAAAAAAAAAAAAGGAAAAGTGTGGAAGGATCAAGGTATCTTTGACTTATACAACTCTCAAGAGTCGGTCCTAAGTATTTGTTTATGCCGGAATGATTACCCCCACGCTCTTTGACATGGCAGTAATTGTTGGCCTTCGATCAATTGGAAAAATCTTCGACCCCACTATAATAACCAAAACTAAACCTAACTTCACCTTCTCACACCCTAGTTTTAGTGAATTGGAAGGATGTATTAGATCCAACAAACTTGTGAATTGAAGCACTAATATTTACTATTCAGATTCTATGGCAATGTAACATGCTTCAAGCAAAGAATGGGAGAGCAACATTGTTGAAGAAGCGTTGGATGACAAACTGAACAATAGACCAAAAACAGTGCCAATCAGACAGGCTTGTTATGACCAGTAAATCACCTCTCACCAGTAACACCGTCGTTGCAATGCTCCGAGTAAGATTACCTTCACTATATATATGTATTTCTATTCAGTAAAGAATAAGAAGTTATATTTGTATGTGAAGTATATGGAGGATAATATGTCATGGATGCTGAGTTAGATGAGCAGAAGCATCCATACGATATCGATGAGAAGTCAAGTGAAATCAACTAGTTGCAGTAGGACTCGTATGTTGTTTCATTTTAGAGACTGTACTTTTCAATTATGATGACAAGATGTTGCTCCATAACTTAAGGAGAAAGCATTGGTTTCTTTGGCCAAAGCAAGAGTATATACTTTTCTCTATCAAGAGAAAATCTCAACTCCTTTAGATAAACTTGTTTAGTTTTATCTTTGACTATAGTGGTTGTGCCCATGATGAATATCGAACAATTTGATTTCCTCTATTTTACTAGTTCTGCATTTTATTTTTGAGAAAAAGTGTGAATTGTGACGGCTTAAACCACCATAATTTTATATTAGTGAAAAATAGTAAACTTTGCAGCGGTTTAAACTGCCATAATCATACACAAACCGCCACTTTATACTAAGTAACCTATGGCGATTTGTATGCCGTTTAATACAAAACCACCGTTTAACACTTAGCGGCAGTCGAAAATACTGCAGAGACATGAAGGAGGAATAAAAGAAACTGCAACTGTTGAAAATCCAGAAATCACAATACCATGTAGAAATCATCACTGAAATCATTTCCTCAGTCTATATACAATCTATACACTTAATTTCAAACAGAAGGAGATTTCATGTCCTGACAATTGTCCCCTACAGAAGGAGATTTCATGTCCTGACAATTGTTCCCTACAGAAGGAGACTCCATGTCCTGATCATTGGAAGCACTAGTTGTTGCTGATGTGAGAGTTATCATGTTTCCATCTGCAACAGATGGAGGCGTTGTTGGCAAAAATCCAGACGCAGAACCTTCTTCTTTCACAACCTTTCTGCAATATTCTGTAGCTGGATCAATATTGGCCTCAATCGCCGAAATTCTTGCACCTGCTTTCTTAGCGGCGTCTGTGTTGAATAAGGTTGCAGTAATCTAATTAACCAAAAAGATAAAGATTGTTAATTCAAAGTTACTCGCTTCGCTTAAATAAAACGAATGAGGGAATTTAATTTATTATCTGCTTACTTTAACATCGCCAGCCGCTATGAGGGAATTGACAAAATTATTTACAAACAGATTTCCCTTTTCATCTTTGCATCCAACCATAAAAGTTGCCTTTTCACGACAATGACGACCATCATCATCAGCGACACATTTTATAGCCATAAAATATATCTCAAATTTTCCCTACATGCATATAGGAAATTGGAATAAACGGCACGCCAGCACGTATGCAAGACAAATTAAAAGATATGACAGAAAAATTAAGATGCAAAATTTAACCTTGGAGTGAGTGGGACCGTTCGGGGTAAGATCGACAATGTCTGATACAGGACCGGAAGCAGAAAGTATGGTAACAGTTTTACTAGGATTTGCCACAGACATATTGTATAGAACCTCTATCACATCCTGCAAATCATATGTTTAATAAATATAATATAAAATTGCATCTGAAATATGAACATTGGTTAGTTCATGTTATACCTGACCGGCATTCAACTCTATAATATGAGAGTCGAACTTTGGACGTCTTCTCTTCGTTGGAGTTTCTGCTGAAGTTGTTTCTGAAATTGTCCAAGAAGGTCCTTCTTTTCTATTCTTTGATCTGTAACCAGGAGGGCGTCCGGGTCTTCTCTTCTTAGTTGGAGTTTCTGCAGAAGTTGTTTCTGAAGTTGTTGGAGAAGGTCCTTCTTTTCTATTCTTTGAACCGGAACCAGGAGGGCGTCCTCTTCTCATCTTGGTTGGAGTTTCAGAAGAAGTTGTTAGAGAAGGTCCCTCTTTTCTCTTCTTTGGTGTCAGGTTGGGAGAAGAATCCAATGGCAATGGCACTGGAAATGTTGAAGAATTATTCATTGCTGCATCACCACCTAACAATTTTCTTTTCTTGAAAGAAGTTTCAGTTTCAAAAGGTTCTTCTTTGATGTGAAGTTGATTCAAGAATGAAGAACCCAATGGCAATTGCGGCAGTCTATCATCACCATCTTCCATTATTGTGCCACAAGAACAACAAATTTTGAGACTAAGGAATGTGAACAAGAGAGAAAGAGAGAGAGAGAGATGGATTTGTAGTATAAAGATTATATTTTTATAGTATGAAGGAAGAGGTTGAGCTAACTAAGGAACTGTAACTAACTGTTTATAACTGCTTCTAACTGATCAACTGTCATAACAGAAAACTAAGAAGGAAATGTAACTAATTTGTTGGATTTGTTTATAAAACTTGAGGTGGATAAAGTTGCTCTCTTGTGGGATTTGTGCTAATCATCTTGAATCAAGATTCTTGATGATCCTAATTTTGATTCATTTCACATTACTAGAGCAAATATTTCATAATCTCTTCTACATATATAAATGACTTTTCTTGGTATAATATTCTAGAAAATGTTGATATGTTTATCAATGCATAAAATTCAAATATAAAAAAACTCTAATTAAAATTTGCACAAATATCAATTGAGTTTTTTAGGTTTCCTCGAACCCATCAAATTTAATTTGAGGATATTTGGGTTTTGTTTAAGCATTACTCAACACAGACATAACCATCACCATAGATTCCAAATCATCATCTTCCCAAAATATTTTTATAGTCATATGTAATACTTCACATTAAATGGAGAAGAAGTGAATATACTAATATGAGACAAGTGTCGCTTAGAAATTTCATATATTTTTTTAAAATGGCCACTACTAAAAAAAAATACTCCGCCACCATTACCAAAAAAAAATATTCCGGAAGTAAATATTATATCATTACGGTTATCTAAAAACACCGTTATAATATATTTTTCATTATTTTTTTAAAATTTTAATTACTTAAAACTTAATATTTTTTTATTATAAAATTTAATCATATAAACAATCATGGTGATATTATTTAATCACTTTAAACAGGGTTAACTAACTTGTCTCTTCGGGTTCATATTTTTATTTCTATCAAGAAACAATCCCTGATGAAACAACACGATTTTCAACCCTAACGAAACGAAATTAGTTTCAACCCTAACGAAAATACAACACCATCTCCAAACCTGAAGAAACAACAACATTTTCAACCAACGTCTGTGCTTTCGTACCGTCGAGGAAGGAGCCGACACTGTTTTCTTCGTTCTTGACTAGCCTTCGATTTAGCTGTCGAGGAGGAACTCAAAGATTATGTCAATTTTTTTACTTATTCATCACGTTTCCGGTACGTAAACTTTTTCCCCATGCATCTACATTATTGTTATTTTCTATTGGTGTTTATGTATTTGTTGTTGTTGTTGATACCATTGTGTTGATGATGCCATTGATGCTTATGTATTTGTTATTGTTGATGCCATTGTTGTTGATGATGCCATTGTTATTGGTGATGTCATATTGTTGCTTATGTATTTGTTGTTGTTGTTACCATTGTGTTGATAATGTCACTATTGTTGTTGAATTCATTGTGTTGATGATGCCAATGTTGTTAATGATGTCATTGTGTTGATGATGCTATTGTTGATGATGTTTGTGTCTTGATGTTGATTGTTTTATGTCTTGATAAATGACCTCTTCTTCTCTAGTAGCGACAAAGCTACATATACAAATGAAACCTATACAAATGATTCTCAATCTCTAGTAGGAGAACAGGAAAAAAAAAGCAAAGAGGTGCCATAATTTTGGCTAAATTAACAAAAGTCTGTAAGTCAGGTGTCAGATTTTCAGTTGAGTTTAGTTCTGTTTATATTATTCTTGATGATCCTTATTCTTCAATTTTTAAGAGTTATGTCACGTTCATTGGATGTAGCAAAGTCAGCATATTTTAGATGATTGGAAAGATGTAACATATGAGGTGGAAACGAGCATATGGACAGACGTTCATGTATTAATTTTAATTTTCATCAATTCGATATTACTTTATATAAACACTAATACATACTTATTGATGTAAATGTGTAGTTGCCGTTTGAGTTTAGTGTTGATTCGAAGTTGAAAAAAAATGGATCACTTATGCTGGTACGACTTTGAGGAGTTTTAAGTCACGACTCACGAGTAACTATATTACGAAACCTAAACCTAATATTAAGCGCCCGTGGGTGAAATATCCCTTTCTTGACAATAAGTTTTGAAAAAAGTTTGTGAAGTCTCGTAGTTTTAAGGAGTTCATGGTTAGTACCAGTTATATTTTTTGATAATTTTATTTATACAACCATGGACGTTAATATTTCTCATATGTTTAAAACAGGTTAAAAGTGAAGTAGAAAAGCTGAACAAGTCTAAAAATTACCCCCATAGATTGTACTGTAGGGGATACAGAAAACTTAAGAAAACTGTGATTGTTGAAAAAAATACAACAACTAGGAGATGGAGACTCCATGAGTCGTGATCGAAAACCATCTCCACCATCACGACATGAGAAGTGGAATAAGGCTTTAAAAAGACCAAATTGAGACTACACTTAAGATGCCACAAGATCAATACCTAAGAAAATTATAAGTAGGATTTGTTGTGCATATGTTAAGTGTTATTTAAATTACTTTGGTAATTAACAATGTATGTCTTATCACATGAAGATTCCTTGTATGTGTCAACTCATGACCTTCATAGGTCGACACATGACACTTATAGGTCAACACATGACCTACATAGGTCAAAACATGACCTTCATAGGTCAACACATACACTAAAATTTTCCAAAAAACAACTTTTTGACCATCTAAACACTCCCAAATACACCAAAAACTCATACCACGAAAATCCATCAATTAAAACTCATTTTTCTATGGTTATAGCTTGCTAATTCATCATTTTACTCATAGTTTTTAAGAGTCAACGTCATGTTACAACACATCATAACACATCGTCATCTTTAAATCATCAAGAACACAATCAAGGTTAAAAACCTTCAAAACATCAATCAATGGCATATCGTGATCAACAACATCAAAATAACATATTCACACATATATTACCCAGATTTCACCCTAATTCATCATACAATCAAAAGTGGTAACACAATATCAGAATTTAGATCTACAATACTCAATCCTAAGGAGGTTAAGGGTTCCTCCATCTACCCACATGTTCTAACACCCATTAAAGAAGCACATCTCCCCTTTACCTGATTTTCAGCCAAAATCCCCTTTGATTTCCTAGAGTTCTTCAATCTTAAGTCTTCACTCTTCCTCTTTGCCTCTTTTCCAACTCCCAAAAACACATCCTGACTCTCTAGGTTCCCAATTCTCTATTTTGTTCCAAGACTTCTTTCCTTCCAAAATAGACTCTTCCTATAATACCCTCCAACGTACCATTGTATTCTCCATTCTATCCTTCATATCTTCCTTATTCGCAACCCTTCCCCCACTTCTTCTACACATCCAATTTTTCTCATTATTTTAATTATTAAATAAATATAAATATTATTCTAAAAATTTGTTAAACTCTTAATAATTCTAAACACCAATGCCCAACTCATACTCTCCTTATACCTCTATTTCAAAGACACTTACCCCACAACTACATCATAAAAAATTTAACAGGACAATCAATTCGAATAAAATCTTAAATAATTTGATTAAATCAAATAATTGAACTCAGAGTGTTACATATATCACCTAATTTGGTAGTATGAATAGACTCACTATATGTATTATATTATTTCACACTTTTTAATTATTTAAACAACTAAATCACATTTTCTAAATATTAATACCAATCATTCAAACTTTTAAATTGAATCTTGTTAATGTCACAATATACTTCAACTTTATATTTTACATTTGTTCCGCTATGGAACCAGAATTGATCGGAAATCGGTGATTACAATAAACAATGATGAACTTAAACCTTCCTTTTAGGTGAAGGAGGTGGTGCCTACAAGGTTAACACTCAAACTCTCAAGTCAGTGTGTAAAGGAGAAGAGTGAATGAAATTTTGTATTTGAAATTGTGTACACGCTCTTTATATAATAGAGCGATTATTACAACTGGTTGTTCTCTATGCATGTTATGGGGAGTCGTTCGATGTATCTTGGTCATAGATCTCTTATGCGTGTCTCTATAGTAGCTTCCTTATATTGTGAGAAATGGGAGTGAACCATTATTTCCTCTAGGTTTGGATTGATGGTGATTCTGGTTGGGTCAGAACAATTCCCCCTGAACCCCCATCACTGCCTGTCAGCGTGAGGGTTTATCATACTTTTCCAATTTGCATCAGTCATTACTTTAGCTTAAATGGAATATCCATTGAAGATATTATTATTTTAGGAATCCACGCCTTGTTGTGCCTCATGCTCTAGCTGTTTTTTTGTAGGTCTCATTATAATGACCTTTGAGAACTAAAACACTTGAGTGTCTCGTTGATGCAATATTGAGCGTTGATAGGGTTCATTACTTTTAATAACTTATCACACAATTCTTGAAGAGTCAGTTTTGGATTTTCTTAAGGTGTTATATTCTCTTCTTTGTTATTTTCATTTTCTACAACTCCTTTCTTTTTGTGCTCGAAGAGAGTAGTGTTCATAATGAGTCAAAAATCAAGGGAAGATACTTCTGTTTTTTTTATTGGCCATGTATCTTTTTTGTTAGAAGTATGTGAATACAAATCAGAGTAGAGAGAAACACACAAAAGCTTTATTCACATAATTCGGCCAAATTGCATACATCAGGAGTATATAGCAACTATAGTTTCGTCTTATTTATTTGTTATGAATTACACATATTAGAGTTTCAATGTTACAAGCATATATAGAGATATTAATGATCCAGCCTACAATAATAGCCCTAACTTTATCTATGAGGCAAACTCAACATTCTTTAACTTCTCTGCCTTTGTTCGAGAATGTGTCCTTGATGGAGCTTTACTGGACGTAGGCCTATCTTCAGATTCGGGTGTCTTGATCCTTGATAAAGACAAAAGGATTTGTAGCAAGCATGAAGAATGTGTCATTTCTTTATATGAATGTACCTTCTCGATCCTAAGCAGATTTGGAATCGAAGTCCTGAATCACTTGATGGTTACCCCTCGCAGTTGCATCCTACGAGTTAGGCATATATTAAAGTTTTCTACTATTGGAGCAAATATCAAAAGTGGAAACTCTTTCTCACAATATACTTCAACTTACAAAAGTTTTCTACTACGAATTAGGCATATATTAAAGTTTTATATTATTGGAGCAAATATCTTAGTAATTGTTAATAATCATATTAGATTCATTTAGACCTTCCCAATGAGACATAAATCTGACACTAGTCGTCTAGTTCAAACCTTTTATAACTATGCTCTCACACAATTTTTCACTAAAATCAAATGTATTAGAAGTGACAATGAAGTTTAAATGTTTGTGGTCTTATGCAATAGAACATGTTGCATTTCTCATTAATCAAATTCGCACACCTATTTTACAATTCAAAACTCTATGAAAATCATATAAATACCATCCTACATTTCACGACCCCAAGGTCTTTACTTTGCTTAGGATCTGCCTCTACTATATTGAGTGGTAGAATCAAGCTACACCTCAGAGCCAGAAGACGTTTTTTCTTGGATATAAAACTAACATAAATGGATTTCTCCTTTTTGATTTAAACACTAGAAACATATTTGTATCTAGAAATGATATCTTCTATGATGTTTTTCCATAAAACCCACAAATTTCCAACAGGTCCATTCCAGATGAGGTCACTACCTTGATGACATCACTCCTTTTAATCTTCTAGGAAAAGACACTCATAAGCATCACACAACCATGAAAAACTCACATGTCATACCACCTATAAGTAGGCCATCAAATATTCTCACTAACTTAAAGCTATGAATTATGAAATTCGGGTACTTAATTTCAACAACACTTGGGAAATCACCGAAATATAAATGGGTTTTCAAAATTAAACATGATAGTGATGATCCCATAGAAATATATAAGGCTTGACTTGTAGCCAAAGACTACACACAAACAGGGGACATAAATTACTTTGAAACCTATTTTCTGTAGCCAGTCTAACCACCGTTATACTTTTGCTCTCCTTGCTTCTATCGAAAATTGGTTAATTCACCCATAAGATGTCCATAATACCTTCTTAGATTGCACAATAAATGAGGAGGTATATATGACCTTTTCCACCGAAGTCACTTCCACCCTGAATAATCCTGTTTAAAAATTAAATAACTTTATATCTTTTGTTGAACTAAGAAGTTATCCTTATCAACACTAGAGTTTGATCCAAATTCTCACAACTCTCCACCTTAGAATAAACTTTATAACATCAAGAGAGCAAATTAGATTTCTTCATGCAGTTTTTATCAACTACATACACTGGAAAAATTATAATTTGACAATGTCTTGGTAATCATATCAACAATATTGTCATCAGTTGAAAACTTTAGCACTTGGACTTCTCCACGCTCGATTATCTCTCTGATGAAATGCAGCCTCACTTCGATGTGCTTGGTTAGCTCAAGATAGACTGAATTCTTCGACATGTGTATCGCACTTTGACTATCACATTTAACAGTGATGGCTCGACCTTAAAGTTTCAGCTCCTTAGCAAAACCTTCAAGGCACAATGCTTCTTTCACAACTTCATTGGGGATAATATATTTCGCTTAAGTGGTTGATAAGGCAACAACCTTCTGAAATGTTGCTTTCCAACTGATTGTTGTGCCAAACATAGCGAACACATATCCAAAAATATATTTTTTGGAATCCATATATCCTCCATAATCAGAGCCGACATATCCTTTGATTTCAACTTTGCTATCATCACCACAAGCTCCACCATAAATAAGTACTCTTTTCAGATACCCATTTATGTAACTTAAAATCCACGTTAATGATTGTCAATGCGTCTTTCCAAGATTGACCATATACCTGCTTACAAAGCTCACTTTGTACGCTATGTCTGACTTCGTACAGACCATAGCATACATCAAAGAATCTACTCTACTAGCATATGGAATGTTATTCATATATGTTCTTTTAACTTCGGTACTAGGACTTTACGTTGAACTCAGCTTGAACTGAGGATTAGTCAGAGTTACAACAAGCTTTGAATTTGACATACCAAACTTGTCGAGAATCTTCTTCAGGTATGTCTCTTGAGATAAGCATAATCTCGATTGCTTTCTATCTCTCTGGATGTTAATCCCGAGAATCCTGAAGGTAGCTCAAAGATCCTTTATATCGAACTCCTTATCGAGTTCAACCTTCACCTTCGTAACATCTTCGACATTGTTGCTTTCTATGAGAATGTCATCCACATAAAGCAATAAAATAACAAGTGAATTTTTAGATAGAAATCTGAAGTAAACACAATGGTCGAACTGGCTCATAGTGAAATCTATGTGTGCCGTGAATTTTTCGAATCTCTTATTCCATTGCCGAGGAGATTGTTTCAGGCCATATAGTGATCTATTCAGCTTGCAGACATAATCTTCCTTTCCTTTTTCTGCATATCCTTCAGGTTGCATTATCAGGTTTGTTTCATTTAGATCACCATACAGGAAGGAAGTCTTCACATCCATCTGTTAAAATTTTAGGTCGAACTTTGCCACCATAGCAAGCAACATTCAAATGAATATATGCTTTACAACAGGTGAAAACATATTGTTGAAGTTGACACCTTCTTTTTTAGTGAACCACTAGCAACAAAGCTTGCCTTAAAACACTTTGACATCACTCCTTCAATTCCTTCCTTAACTTTGAATATCCACTTACAACTGACTAACCCGATCCCTGTAGGTTTCTCGATCAGCTCCCAAGTGTTATTATCATAAAGAGATTTCATCTCATCATCTATGGTTTTTAGCCATTTAGTCTTATTTCGACTCCTCATAACTTCCTTGTAATCTCCATGTTCTTCATTAAGGACCTCACTTGTTGAGATTAAAGAAAAAGCTATAACATCCGCATAACTAAGTCTCTGAGGTGTCTTGATGACTCTTCTCGATTTGTCTCTTGCCAACAGGTAGTCATTATCAGTCTCCTCAGCTTCGACAATAACTTCTGCTTCTTCTTCGACTTCATATGGGTTATGAAATTCAGCATCAACATGCTCCATCTCAACATGAATCTCTTCCTATTCCAACTCTTCTTCAAAGATCTTGGTACTTCGACCAACATCATCAGTTTTCTTGAACGCATACTTCATTGAAAACTACATCTCAACTTGTGATACACCTCATGTGACCTGACTCTAGGCACCACAACCTATAAGCTTTGACTCCTTCAGGGTATTTAAGAAACATAGATCTCAGAGCTCTAGGTTCGACCTTGTCTTTCCTAATGTGGGCATAGGCTAAGCAACCAAATACTCTAAGTCTTTCGAGATTAGGTGGATGTTTCGATCAAACTTCTTCAGGTGTTTTCACCCCCAGGACAGTCGAGGGGCACTTATTTATCAAGTATGATGCAGTCACAATAGCTTCTACCCAAACACCTTCTTTAATCCCGCACTAACCAACATTACATGCTCCTCACTCTTTCCATAATTGTTCGGTTAAACCTTTAAGCCAAACCATTTTGTTGGGGAGTACCTGCAGTAGTTTTGTGCCTTGCAATATCAGACGCAACACAATAGTTGTCGAATGCCTCATTGCAAAGTTCAAGACCATTGTTGGTCTTCAAACTCTTGACCTTCCTGTCAGTTTGGTTTTCGACCAGAGTCTTCTAACTTTTGAAATTTTCAAAAGTTTCATCCTTAATTTTTCTGGATGAATACCAATAACTTTCTATTTATATACTACTAAGCTAACTTAAGCTACAAACTAATTTAAATAGTTGGACTAAACAAAAGGTTCAATTTGACATGCTAATAGTTCTAACATTTCGACTACTATATGTTTGAGCATACTTCGTTTAGAGCATGCAGGATCAACATGTGAATAGACTTCGACTACCTGCTAAACCTTTATCGAACCAAAAAATTACCATTATCGATATTAGAGTCCGATCCAAATTCTCACAATGGTCTAAACAATCTAGAAGGAAATGGTTATATATCTAAGCTATGTTATGCTTTAAATTCCAAAGGCTACTTTCAGTCTAGTTCTGATCATTCTTTGTTTATTAAGAAATGTTCCAATTCATTCATGGAAATTTTGATCTATGGAGATGATATCTTGATTGCACACAATGATATTGAAGAAAGATCATCTTTCAAAATCAAGGATCCAGGCCACCTTAAATGTTTTCTAGGCTTGGATGTTGCGATATATTACCTAGTAATCCACGTATGTCAAAGGAAATCGACACTTGATCTCTTATTTGAAACATGATTAGTGAGTGGATGCCAATGGCCAAAGGCACAAAGCTAAGTCAATCCAATGGCCAACCCTTTCCTGATCCAACACCTTATAGAAATTTCATTGGCAAATTGATTTATTACACGTTGCGAATCACATACAAGCATTAATACGTTTAACTAAAGTTGCATAATTTTACTACTTCAATGCAATGCAAGTAACAATCAATTCAATTCTCTGTATATTAGTATTATCTTCTACAAGGAATTCATAGATGACATGAAAATGCATCAGTGACTTTATATACAGATATTATTCTTGCTAAAAAAAGAAAAGGAAACAATAATGGTTTTTGGAATATCATTTCCTGTGTCTGTATTCTATCTATAAACCAGAACCCGCTTCTTCGATAACCTTTGCACAATATTCTTTAGCTGGATCAGAAATGGCCTCAATCATCTGATAAAGATTATTAATTCCAAGTTACAAACTTCAAATATAAATGCATGCAGTCATCTTAAAGAAAATAATAGAAATATGATTTCCTTACTTGAAGAGGAGTGGCCTCTATGGGAAATACTTTTCGATCCACCACTCGTCGAATTGGCAAAATTTTAAGTTTTGGCGAATGGTAACTTGTTTGTCCTTCTACTAACATTTTAGAGTCAGAATAACCCTTTCGAGCAGCAGCAGCAGCAGCATGTCCCAAAATTCTTGCACCTGCTTTCTTAGCATTGTCTTTGTTGAAATACGCTGTAATAATCTAATAAACCAAAAGATAAAGATTGTTAAACAAATGAGCGCGGCCATTTCCATTGAAATTTATGATCTGCTTACTTTAGCAGGGCCGGCCGCTATGAGGGAGTTGACAGAAGCACTTGCATACATAATTCCCTTATTATCGATCCATGAAACGGAACACTTTGCCTTTGCACGACAGTGACGGCCATTATCACCAACGAGACTTCTTACGGATAACGAAAGTATCTCGAATTCTCCCTACACACGCAACACAAATGAAAAGATACTAGCGAAACATTAAGAGCTTAACATATAAGATAAGATGCAGAATTTAACCTTCTGGTGTGCAAGACCACTCGGAGTAAAAAGGCCAACTTCTGATATAGTACCAATCACAGATATTATGCTAAACATTCGATGAGGAAATGCCTGACAGATACTGCATATAATATCTATCATATCCTGCAAATCATATGTTTCATAAATGTAACGTAAAATTGCATCTGAAATGAAAACATTAGTTAACTAAAGTTAAACCTGGCCAGCATTCAAATCTATCAAACCGGGGGTGAGTTTTCCAGGAGGGCATGGGGGTCTTTTCTTGGTTGGAGTTGCTCCAGAAGTTGTTTCAGAAGATCCTTCCGTTTGTGAAGAAGTTGTTTCAGAAGATCCTGAAGAAATTGTTGGAGAAGGTCCTTGTTTTCTCTTCTTTGATCCGGAACCGGAACCAGGAGGGCTTCGGCGTCGTCTTTTTACCTTGGTTGGAGATTCTGCAGAAGACGTATCAGTTTCAGGTCCCTCTTTTCTCTTCTTTGGTGTTATGGTGGGAGAAGATTCCAATGGAAAATTTGAAGAATCATACATTGGTATGTCACCAGCTACTTCTTTTATATTGTTGAAAGAAGTTTGAGTTTGAGAAGGTTCTTCTTTCTGAGGATCAGTAGTGGAAGTACTAATCATCTTGGCAGCTTCTGTTTTCTTCTGATCATCCTCCATTTTTGTGTTGTGCCACAAGAACAAGAAGAGTAAATGTTGATTTTCTGTAATTGATGTGAAGAAACTATGGAATGTGAACAAGAGAGAGAGAGAGAGATGGATTTGATTTACATGTACACAAAGAATATATATTTATAGCTGTTTATGACTGCTTTTACTAACTATATCAACTGTCATAACAGAACTAATAAGGAAATGTAACTAACTGTTTATAACTGCTTCTAACTGATTTGTTGAATCATTAGCATAAAACATATTTCACATAACTAATTAGCTTAGGATTGACCATGTTACAAGCTTATAGTGTTGCTTTCAGGATTTTCCAATTTCTAGTCATACTTTATAATTTCTAGAACTTTATTTTTTAAGTAAAAATTAGAATGCAAGAGAATCACGTGGCACCAACTATCTCAATTATACTGCCACTATAATTTTTGAAATCTTAATAAATTTATTAAAATAAGGGTTAAATAAGTTAGAGGTTCTTTTAAATATTTTAATATTTGTTTTTAATTTATTATAAATAATATATTTTATAATTAAATTTTTATCTTATTCTACTAAAAATTGAGGTAGAATGTCATATTTAATATTATTTTTTAATAAATATTACATATTCCTTCGATTTTTAAATAAAATCGAGGAGAAAAATATTTCAAGATAAACTTCGAATCTCAGCATCAGCAGATTATGTTTTTATCTCTTTAAAAATGATGTTTTTAATTTTTAAATTAATGATCTATTCCTTCGATTATATATAATAGTCGAGAGATTAGATTATCATATTTTACTATATAAACATTCGTTAATTAAATTTTATCCTAAACTTAACTTATATGTAATAGCTCAAAAGTCTTACGCATCATTCTCTGAGATGGTTGGAAGAAAGAAAAAATCTTCAATGTTCTTCAATATTTAAAATAGTTTTTCTGCCCTTATAATCTATCTCACCTAATGATATTGGTGTTGTTGTATTTTTGTAATAAACTTCTTAAGTTGTCAATCAAAGAAAATATTGAGAAATTTATTGTTTTCCTCGATTGACAATATTGAGAAATTTATTCATAAAAATAATCATTCATTTCTCTTTCACGTTCTTTGTCATGTGAGAATATTTGCCATGAAAATATTTGCTCAAGATAATGAAATCTTTCTAAGATGAATTACAACATATTTTTTATTGTTTTTATATTTAAAAGAAACACATTTTACCTTAGTTTTGAGTAATAATCGAGGTAAAATATAAGTGTGTTTATTCAGTTTCTTCACTGTCCTTAAACAAATCGTTGTCGTCCATTTAATGAATATCAACATTCAAGACATTATCATTAGTGATCCTTGTGAAACCTAAAAGTCTCGTTATAAAAATATTCTGAATTGTTAATTCTCTATTTTTGTGATTGACATTAATTTTGATAAAACTAACTTAGCAACAATATGTTGAACAAGATGTCACATGTGGACCTGTCATCTTGTCTGATACAGGTGTGCTCTTGGTAACGGTTGGTTGATTAACATATTACTGAATATTCTGGGAATATTAAGTAATCCTATGTGGCGTCCAAGATTGAGGAATTAGATATTCTATTTGAATTTAAAGTTATTATGTTTTTCTAAATGTTGAGACATTTTAGGAAACTTTTGATTGAAGACCTAAGTCTATGCAGAATATTCTACAGCTGCGTTGCTACGTGTTTGAAGCCCAAATCCAGTATAGTCTTTGGTTATAAATAGAATGCAACAAACCTAATTTTAGCACGAATCAAATATTGTTTTAGTGAGGTTTTAGGGTTTGAGTGTTCTTGTTAATTGTGAGCCTCTCTAATATCATATTGATATAAGAGTAGGACTGTCTCTATTGAGTTGTAAGTTCTGTCAATCACTTATAAGCTTTTAAGCATTGAGTGATTGTGTGTCTTTGAAGTGTGACTTATGAAAATTTCATAATTGTATAGATTTATCATTGTTGTGAATGAAAGGGAAGTGAGAACGGTCTCATACCTAAGTGTGTCTTAGGTAGAAGTTAAGCACGGGTAGTGATTAGGGAGTACATTGTAAATTGGAGATAGTTTGCTGAAGGTTTATAAACTGATACTATTTAGTGGATTTCCTCCCTGGCTTGGTAGCCCCCATATGTAGGTGGTGTTGTACACCGAACTGGGTTAACAACTCTGTGTTTTATGTTATTTTTTGTTCTCATATTTGTATATTCTAGTGTCATTGTGTTTTGATCTGATATCAGTGTCTCGACATCTCTTAAGACATATGATATATGCATACCAGAATTTCAATTGGTATCAGAGCAGGCATTCTGCTCTGTGTCTGGGTGAGATTCAGGGAATATAATTTCTGGCATAATGGACAAGGAAGGAGGATTTATGAACAGACCACCCATACTTGATGGAACCGACTATGACTATTGGAAAACACGTATGGTGGCCTTTATTAAATCCATGGACAACAAGGCTTGGAAATCTGTGGTCAAGGGATGGGATCCACCAATGATTAGAGATAAAGATGGTAAGATTACTGATATGCTGAAGGCTGAGGAAGACTGGGATGACGGAGATGATAAATTAGCTCAGGGAAACTCCAAAGCATAGAATGCCCTGTTCAATGGAGTGGATAAGAACATCTTCAGACTGATAAATAATTGTACTATTGCTAAAGATGCTTGGGAGATCTTGAAGACTTCTCATGAAGGAACCTCTAAGGTGAAGATGTCAAGACTTCAACTTCTTACCACTAATTTTGAGAACTTAAGAATGAAGGAGGATGAGAGTATTCATGACTTTCACATGAATATTATTGAGATAGCCAATGCCTTAAGTGCTCTGGGGGAGAAGATGTCAAAAGATAAGTTGGTCAGAAAAATTCTCAGATCTCTTCCAAAGAGATTTAACATGAAGGTTACTCCCATTGAAGAAGCCCAAGATATAAACAACATGAAATTTTTGATGAACTTATGGGATCTCTTCAGGCCTTTGAATTAGGGATCAGTGACAAGTCTGTAAAGAAGAAAAGCATAGACTTTGTCTCTAATGTTGAAGACTTTAAAGATGAATGTGACCTGGATACAGATGAAGGGATATCTAATGTTATTGTATTACTTGGAAGACAATTTAACAAAGTGATGAATAAGATGGACTGGAAGACAAGATCAAATGTCAAGAACAAGTCATTCGACATCAACAAAAATCACGATTTTGGGAGAAGGCCCACAACTGAAGAAAAAACTAACAAAAGAAAAGGAATCCAATGTCATGGATGTGAAGGGTTTGGACACATAAATTCTGAGTGCCCCACTTATCTCAAGAAGCAGAAGAAGGGTATATGTCTGTGTCATGGTTAAAAGATGATTCTGAAAGTGATCCGGAAGTGGGACCTGCCAAACAGGTTACTACCTTGACTGGTATTTATGATTCTGATGAAGAATCAGATTGTGAGGAACTCACTTTCGAGGAACTTGTAGAGTCTTACAAGGAGTTGTGCCTCAGAAATGAAGAAGTATGTTAACTGGGAGAAGATCAAAAGAAAGTTATTGCTCAACTAAAGGATGAAAAAGTGGAGCATCTGTCTATCATCTCTGATATGAAGGATTGAGTTGTTATGCTCAGTTCAAGACTTGGCAATATGACTAAGTTTGTAAGAATGCTTAACAATAGTTTTGATGTTTTTGATGAGATTCTTCAAACTAGTAAGAATGCTGGAAATGTTCAAGGTTTTGGCTATGATAATCAAGTTTTGATAAACAAAGGAAAAAGGGTCTGCAATGAATTTTGTTCAACCTAAAAGAAAACAGGAAGAAAATATGTCAAATCAAATGTCCCAACATCAACAAAGACATCAAGATGATTACTCGGGAAGCAAGACCCAACGATGGAAATGTCATCATTACGGGAGGTTTGGTCACATAAAACCTTACTGCTACAAACTATATGGCTATACCAAACTTGCTTCACAACCCATAAGAAAACAGACTATTATTAAAGCAAAGAAAAAATGGATTCCCATAAATGACACTTCTAGATTCATAGTTCACACCTCCCTTAGAGCCTCTGCTAGTGAGGATTGGTATTTCGATAGTGACTATTCTAGACACATGACTGGTGTCAAGAAATTCTTGGTGGATATTAAATCATATTCCACTAACTATGTCACCTTTGGGGATGGATCAAAAGGTGAAATAAAGGGTGTTAGAAAGATGGACTATCCTGGTCTGCTTAGTCTTGATGATGTATTATTTGTTAAGGGGATGACTGCAAATTTGATAAGTATTAGTCAACTATGTGACCAAGGACTCAAAGTTAACTTTAGTAAATATGAATGCATGGTAACAAATGAGAAGAATGCAGTTATCATGAAGGGAGCCAGATCTAAAGATAATTATCATCTGGGGACTCCTCAAGAAAAAAATTGTTTCTCCACATGCTTAATGTCAAAAGAAGATGAGGCTAAGCTATGACATCAAAATCTTGGTCACTTACATCTGAAAGGGATGAAGAAAGTTATGTCGAAGGATGCAATCAGAGGTATTCCCAAGATGAAAATTGATGAAGGAATAATTTATGGTGAATGTCAAATTAGGAAGCAAACAAAGATGTCACATAAAAGCTCCAACATCCGACCACGTCAAAAGTTCTAGAGCTACTTCATATGGACTTTATGGGACCTATGCAGGTTGAAAGTCTTGGAGGAAAGATGTATGCATATGTTATTGTTGATGACTTCTCAAGATTCACCTGGGTAAATTTAAACTAAGAGAAGTCTGAAGTGTTTGAAGTATTTAAAGAACTCAACCAAAAGATTCAAAGAGAGGAGGATTATGATATTATTAGAATTATAAGTGACCATAGGAAGGAATTTTAAAATAGCAAGTTTGATGAATTTTGCACTTCTGAAGGGATCAATCATGATGTATCTTCACCTATCACCCCTCAACAGAATGGTGTGATTGAGCGCAAGAGTAGGACTATTCAAGAATGTGCCATTGTCATGCTTCATGCTAAGAAACTACCATATCAATTTTGGGCTGAATCCATGAACACTGTCTGCTATATCCTTAATATAGTGACTGTCATATCTGGTACTTCTGTTACACTCTATGAAATGTAGAAAGGAAGAAAGACAACAGTGAGCAGAGGAGAAAAATGGATCCTAAAACTTGATGAGGGAATTTTTCTGGGATACTCTACAAACAATAGAGCATACAAAGTATTTAACTCCAGAACCAAGGTGGTGATGGAATCCATAAACATTGTTGTGGATGGGTCAACTAAAGAAGCTGATGTCACAGATGAAGTTGAAACATCCATGAATGATGTTCCTGAAGATGTTGCAGACACAAGTACTAATACTGATCCTACAGAGTCTGAGTCAACTAACAAAGGACCTTTCATAAGAATTCTGAAAGATCATCCTAAAGAGCGTATAATAAGAAATCTAAATGAAGGGATAATTACCAGATCAAGGGAAATTGTGTCAAATGCGTGTTTTGTTTCTAAATTTGAACCCAAGAATATCAAGGAGGCCTTGACTGATGAGTTATGGATTAATGTTATGCAATTTGAACTCGGCCGATTCAAAAGAAATAAGGTTTGGGATTTGGTACCAAGACCTGAAGGGACAAATGTTATTGGTACCAGATGGCTGTACAAGAACAAGTCATATGAACAAGGGGTTGTTACTAGGAACAAAGCCAAACTTGTTGCTCAATGATACACTCAAATGGAAGGTGTGGACTTTGATGAAACATTTGCTCTTGTGGCTCGCTTGGAGTCTATCAGATTTCTACTTGGAATGGCATGCCTTTTAAAGTTCAAGTTGTTCCAAATGGATGTTAAAAGTGCATTTTTAAATGGGTATTTAAATGAAGATGTGTATGTTGAACAACCAAAAGGATTTGTTGATCCTACTTTCCCAAATCATGTGTTCAAACTAAAGAAGGCATTGTATGGTTTAAAACAATCTCTAAGAGCTTGGTATGAAAGGTTGATTGAGTTTCTCATCAACCATGGATATAGGAAGGGTGGAATTGATAAGACTCTCTTTGTCAAAGATAAGGATGGAAAACTTATAATAATTCAACTCTATATGGATGATATTGTATTTATAGAGATTTCAGATGAGATGGTCCAACATTTTGTCAAGCAAATGAAATCTGAGTTTGAAATGAGTTTGGTAGGTGAATTAACTTACTTTCTTGGACTCCAAGTCAAACAGATGGAAGACTCCATTTTTCTTTATTAAAGAAAATATGTAAAGAATATTGTGAAGAAATTTGGATTGGAGAATGCTAGTCGCAAAAGAACTCTTGATCCTACTCACTTGAAGTTATCCAAATATGAAAAGGGTATAAGTGTTGATCAGAGTTTATATAGAAGCATGATCTTCTATACCTTACAACAAGCAGACCAAATATAACTTTTGTTGTTGGAGTTTTTGCTATATATCAAGCAGAACACAAAGTGAGTCATATCAATCAAGTAAAAAGGATTATGAAGTATGTGAATGGCACATGTGAGTATGAAATGTTGTATTCCCATGATTCAAATTCCATGTCAGTAGGGTATTGTGATGCTGATTGGGCTGGTAGTGCTAATGACAGGAAGAGTACCTCTGGAGGATGTTTCGTTTTAGGAAACAATTTGATTTCATGGTTCAGCAAGAAACATAATTGTATATCCCTATCTACTGCTGAAGCTGAGTACATAGCAGCAGATAGCAGTTGCTCTCAACTAATATGGATGAAACAAATGTTGACTGAATATAATGTCACACATTATATCCTAACATTACTCTATGACAACTTGAGTGCTACCAATTTCTCCAAAAATCCTATTTAGCGTAGTAGGACTAAACACATTAATATCAGGCATCATTTTATTAGAGAACTTATTGAAGACAAAATCATAACACTTGAGCATGTTAGCACTGAAAATCAGCTTGCTGACATTTTTACCAAAGCCTTGGATGCAGTTCAGTTTGAAAAATTAAGAGGAAAACTTGAGATTTATGTTAATGGAATTTATAGCAATTACAACTATTTAAGTGTGTCATACAAGTTTTTAACTATCATCATTACACAAGACACGCTTGTCTAAACCCATTACTCCATTGTGTATCCCTTTGGACAAAAATACACTACCCATTTCATTCAAACACTTCATTCCTCTCTAGAAATCTATGCTCAGCTTCTCTCAAGTGTCTTTCCCAATTCCATAATGTAAGACCCCAATTTTGACCCTAAGATCCCTCATGCTATCTCATCATATGCATTGGCTTTGGGATCACACATTGACATCCTCCTTACCCCCTTATTCATTGGGCTTGCATTGGGAGGTATCACCAAGAACATTTTATTGTATCATACTTTGTTTTTCATCATTTACTAACCAAAATACCAAAAATATGTCTATGTATAGCTTTGTTTCTTTTGTAGGTAGTGTGTGCATCCATCAATGCCTCATCAAGCTCACAATTAGGGTTTGAGACCCTCAGTACAAGGAGATTAATAAATATATGGTTCACATTGGTTATAGACATCATATATGGACCCCCATGATCTTCATTTATCATTTTGATCAAGAAGTCATCAAGAGTTTGAAGCTTATTTGCCTTGGAAGCCTTAATTCATCTGAGTATCTTGTGTGACTTCCTCAGCAAGTTTCTTCAACATTTGATCAAATATTTCAAGGTATACTTCATATTACATCATATTATATATATATGATCCTCCATGAGTCCGAAAAATCAAGAGAACTTCAAGTTTGCAAGTTGTTTCAAGGTGGTTGACTAGAGGAAGTCAACTGGTCAAAACTGGGGTTCCCTAGACCCTATCTCCTACAATTTTTGTCATATGAAAATGATTTCAATAGAAACATTACTCTTTATGAAATTCCAAACAACTTTAATGTTGACATCAAGAGCTATTTTTGCTTGGAAAGTCATTTTTTGTGGTGAAAGATTATAGGTTATTTTGTCTGTGCCCTAGTTAGGAGGTCAACTTCCAAGGACCGTAACTTGCTCAATTGTTATAAGATGAAGGTAATACAAGTTTCATGGTAAATTTAAATATTTCCTTTACAACTTTTATTCTTTGAGAAACTTCGACTTCAACTTGCAAGGGCATGTGCCAATAGGAAACATTATAGGTCATTTTGGGTCATCATCATTGAACAAGCAATTTTCCTCAACTTCTAAAATGCATAACTGCTTCATGCTAAATCCAAATAAGGTCAAATTTGTGACCAAATTTAAAAGGATTGAAATATATACAACTTTTATGAAGGAACTTTTCCCATTTGAAGCTCATAGCAAACGTTATTCAAGGTGGAAGAAATGGATATTTGACTTGATACTTAGAAAAATTTCAATTATGTTTTATTTCTCAAACTTCCACCTCAAAATTTATCATGATCCAAGCTTCAAATGGAAAAGTTTTCAACATGAAAGTTGTTCCCCTTAATGTCACCTTTCTAAAAAGCCCTAAATCACCTCATTTGGACAAGATTTGAATGACTTACGCATGGTTACTCTTCATGGTTCCATTTGGATGAATCACATGATCATTTCTCAAATACAAATGCATGGCCTAATGTTAAACATGAAGCATCATTCATGATCATTTGTGAACCTTTTCCAATCATCTCATGGGCCCATCACACGCCCATGCAAGCATGCACTAAACTTTCCAATTTTGGCCAATTTTCAAGTGTGTGAAAAGCAATGCAAGAACTCTATAAATACATGGCCTTGGCGATCAGAAAGTGGATCCTCTTGCCCAAGATTTGATCTGCTTCTCCATAAAACCCTATTGAAAGGATAACTTTGAGGATTTCAATTAAAATCATGCTTCAATTCCATTTTTGTTTTGGGATTGAAACTCCAAGGATCCAAGCCTTTTGATCATCTCTTTCATAAGCTATAGTACCTCAAATTTGCCCTCCTCATTCATGCATTCATTTTTTTTAGGTCATTTAACATTGCATACATCATGTCAATCAGATTTATCTCCAAGAGGACGTCATTCAAATCACTTTGTGGATTCTATTCAAAGGATCAAGCTTAATGGGCTCAGTACAGTTCAAAATTCAACTATGAAGCCAAAAGTCAACTGTGCAGTCAACTGAGGGCTATGAGTTGGGGAAATGAGTTGATACACTTCATTCATGTTCAAAAGAGGTCTATTCATCATTTCAAACATCTATCTTGAAGATTCAAAGGTCCTGACAAAAGTTACTAAAAATGGAAAATGACATGTAATTCAAAGTTTCCAAAAATGGCAAGTTTTTGGTCCACATTCAACTTGATTTTCCAACATCAAAGAAGCATCAAATGGATTTTTGGTGAACATGAAAGTTGTAGATCTTTCTCTCCTCTTTTCAAAACGTCCTATATCATGTCCATCTGATGAATGGTTGGGAAGTTATGGCCAAATGATCACAAAGTGTGCATGGAAGTTCAAAGTGACATAACTTTTGATCCAAAACTCCAAATTGGTCCACTCTTTTTGCAACATACTCTTCATGACCAAGACATTCCAAATCAACCCTTGCCATGCATGAAAGAAGCTCACATGACCATTGGTTCATACATGTGCATTTTGGAGGGAATTTTGATAATTCAAATTTGGTTGATCATGCAAGCCAAATGTCAATTCCATGATGATTATTGGATGTTTTAAAGTGAAATCCCAGCTTGCATGATACTGTTCACGTGTGGACTGGTCATGCTAAGCACACTTGCCATTTTTTGCAAAAACACCTCACATTTCCTTAATCAAGATTAACCAAGGCTTAATTGTGATTTGAGTGTGATTAAGGGATCATATATAAGCTAAATCATAACTGTTTTTTCAAGAAGAACACAATTCAGATCTGAAATTCAGATTTCCTTCCAAAATTCTCTCATTTTGATTTTCAATTTTCTTCACATAAACCTCCACTTTCTTTGCATAATCATGATTATGGAGTATCATTGAGCAAGATCCAACCCTTGGTTTGAAGAATTGAGCAAGATTTTGTGCAGATTCAAGTGCATCACATGTTAATGGAAGCTTGAAATTGAGCTAGATCCACATGCCTTCAACCACTATTTCTTGCACAAAGCTTCATAGGAGGATTATTGGAGCATATCTGGAGAGTTTGAGCACCTGAGAACACGAGTTCATAGCACTGCATTTCAAGTAGGTGAAAATTCGATCCTCATATATAACTGTTATATGTACATGATAGTGTAAATCTAGTTCCCCTGAGCACACTGATATGTTTAATTTTGATTTTGGTTGAGAAATGAACATGTGGTGATGAATTAAAGTTTTGGTGATGAATATGTTCTTGCTCGATCCGTGGAATCTAGGAGGTTTTAGATTATTTGATTATGATATTCGTGATCTACATGATTCAGCGGTTCCAACGGTATATGGTTTGCCAATTTCTGGAAATTTTCGCTTGAGCTCCGCCGGAATTCCACCGGGGAAGACGACCGGAACTACTGTTCCGGCGTCTGGTTATGTTGCCTAGGGTTTGCTCGCGTGGCCTGTTGACTGTGCGCTTGCATGTCGTTTTGATTGGACGTGTTTTGCTTGACCGTGCCTAGTGTGCTTGGAGTTGTTGATGTGGCTGCCTAGTCATCAAGTGAAACGTTGCGTTTCACTTGGGCGCCTTTTAACCATGCGTGCGTGGGTTCGATTCCTGACAATGTATGTTTAGTTGATTTATTTTTGAGCGCTCTTGTGAACCTTCTTGGCGTGGGTTCGATTCCTGGCATGTGAATGTTTCTGATTTCATTTTTTGAGCGCCTTTGACAACCTTGTGAGCGTGGGTTCGAATCCTGTTGATGTGCACTTTGCTGATTTCATTTGAATTTTTGTTTTCCCTCCTATTTTCATACATGATCCATTTTATTTGTTGAACTTCAAAAAATCATAAAAAATAGTAGAAATATTCAATTGATTCCAATTTTTTTTCCACATGTTTGTTTTAATGTCTAGCATTTTTTCATATTGTTTCCATGATTTGTTTGTTTCTGGATTTTTATTTGTTGATTTTTGATTGAACATTGTGCTATGTTGACATGTTGTGATCAATGCCTTGTGAAATGCCATGTGATGATCCAATTGACTTGAATTTTTGCATGATTGATCTTCACTCATTATATGAATGTTTCATCCCTGGTTTGAATTTTTATCATATGCTATCACTGTTTTTGACACATGATGATATGGTGTGACAATTTGTGTCACCTTTTGGATGTTGCATTTGTGCATTTTAGTTCACTTATCAATTGAGCTCTTCTGGATTTAATTTTTTGCACATTGTTTGTTCATAACATGTGGAATTCATATAAAAAATCTCAAGGTCATTTAATGCTTTTCTGATTTGATTTGGATTTTCTAATCTGGATGTCCATTTTGATGCATTGTTGTTGCCTTTGCTTTACATTGATCATTTGATGCCTTTGCCTTATGAATTGATCTTGGTCCTTTTGAGGACACTTTATTGATTGTTTGAATGTGCATTATGCAAAAGATGGACTTCTGTTTTGATCATTTGGTTTGACTTTGAACCTTGCCTTTACACTAGTGTCTTTGTACATAACTAATTGTGCTTTGTGTTTCAGGTTTGGACATTAGCATTGATGTTTGGTTTGGTCTCATCTTGTGAGATGCAAATACCTTTGAGTAATAACTATTGTTGTTTTGTAGGTCAATTGATGTGATGAAATCATTTGAGTGCTTGCACTTGTGCCTTGCATCTTGTATATACAGTTGAATGGTTTCTCTGTTTGCTGTTGGTTTTCTGATTGAGATATTAACTGTTTGGCTTTTATACAGGTACATTAGTAGCTTTGCTAGCTTGCTTTTGCTTTGCATAAGCTTTGGAGTGTGGTTGATACACCACTGAGGTAGTTTAGCCCTCTTTCTCCATGTAGTCTGGAAGTCCTGTCGCCTTTTTGGCAGGCATTTGGCTGAAGTCCTCCTTAAGAGGCTCTTTGTGTGTTTGTTTACATTTTGTGCCAAAGACCTCAAAGTGAGGCATGTTACTTGATAAGTCCTCCTAAGTGAAGAGGCAATTGACAGATAGAAGGGATTAGCAATCAATCCCCTGTTATTCTGTGTGTCGTTCATTATGCTCGCACTACGTGCTGATGCTCTTGAATAAGTACCCAAGATCTTTGTATAGAGTCAGTCAAGTGGAATAGGGTCTCTCTTTCTGGATCCCCACGCTTTCTTTGATTTGAGCTCACCCAGGCCAGGGTTAAGAGCATGAGGTCTTATCCTTATTACCATCTTTAATCAGCTTCACCCTAACTCTCAATGTTAGTGGTTAAGAGCTACAATTCACCCTGTACAGTTTTGGCTTGTTTGTCGAGGTTGATATGACCCCTCTTGACTAAAGCCTTACCCTTGTATGTTTGAGCCCCCTTGTTGGTGTGTTTACTCTATGCCTTATGTTTTTTGTGTGGTGTGATCGCCTCCCCATAGGATTGCTAGACTTCGTACAGTCTCTCGTTTGCATGTCAATTAAGGTAGCACGGTTCCTTCGTCTAGGACTTCCTTTTTGCATGAGCATTCCTAAAACACAAACAAACTCTTTGATTATCTTTTCTTAAGGACACGTTAACTCCTTCTACTACAGGTGAGTAAGTCTCCAAAGGTCGAGCATCCGGTAGATTGCGTAGTAACGTCGTTCATCTAAAAAACACAAAACAAACAGAAATAGGTTAGCCGAGCTACGGTGCTCTGATTCTCAATCCTTCTTGAGATACGTATGCAACAGGGTAGGGCCTATGCAAGCAATAACTCTTTATTTTCCCTACTTTGATTTTCTCTCTTTTGCATTGCATATAGGATTTTTATACACACTTTAGACATAAATAGCAAACGTGGATCCTGTGGAGTACCACAAACGTGGAGGGGTGCGATAACCTTCCCTTCACGTAACCGGCCCCCTTACTCAGTTTTCTTTGGTTCGAGACTTTGTTTTATCCGTTCCCTCTTGGTTATGCAGTACTACCTTTCCCTCCTCTTGGGATAAAAGTATATAGCTGGCGACTCTATTCTTTTTTCCTCGCCGCTCTTTTTCGCGTTTGTACCTGGATTCGGGAAATCCTAGGGAGCGACACCCTGCAAGCAAGCCCAAGCCAATTGAGATCCAAATCAAGCTTCATCACTGCAAATAGAAGGTGAATTTTGTGAAACTTTCTCTCTTCGATTCTCTCTCAGTTCTCCATCATTTCAAGTAATTTTTGGTTGGCTGAAGTCCTACCAATATAGGCAACAAGATTGAGTTGCTTTGAGGTAAAATCGAAGCAACTCAGATCATGAACCTCAATTTTAAAATCCATGTATCTTCCAATATACTAGGAAATGGAAGAAATGGAGGTCAGATTCGTGCTCCTGAGCATTTTTCCTTCAAAAACATGTACTCACTTTTCATTTTCCATTTGGTTGAGGGTGGACTAGTCCGATGAGTTCCACCGGAGAAGATGGCCGGAGCTAGGGCTCCGGTGGTGCATTGGCAAAGTCCAAACCATCTGATCTAGTTCCCACATTCTAATCTTGATTGTCCCTTTTAAATACCACGCTTGTGATGCATTGATTAGGGTCCATTATGTTCCACATGCGCGTGGCCATTAGATCTGTCACCTCAATTAATGAGGAAGATATCCCACATTCTAATCTTGTTTTATTTTGTTTAATTCATAATAAATCTATTTTTAATCCAAAAAATATGGGACTTTCACAAAAAAAAATTAAATATTTTTCTCTTCCATATTCTGAATTAAGTTATTTTTTGGATTAATTTTGGTATTTTTCATGAATTAAATGTTCTTTTTTGCATATTTTTAATTGTTTAAAAATACTTCTGACTTTTTAAAAATTGTGAAATTTTTTGTCTAAGGTCCTTTGACACTGTTTGACCTAGGATAAATCCATTGGCCATTTATTTGATGTTTTGAAGGGATTTTAGGTTTTGACCAAATAAAAATGTATTTTAATTCATTTTTAATGTGAATTTTAATTGATTAAATGTTTAAAAATATTGTTGATCCATTTTTATGGTCTTGTGATGTTTGACTTTCTTTTTGGGCCTTGGTCATGGTTGATTTGACTTTTGTTGGATCAAAACCATTGAATTTAGGGGATTGATGAAATGTACATTTCATCTCCAAAATGAATGGATGGTTTCGATTTGATGAAATTCCTTTCATGATTAGTTTGTGTTTCTATCTTCCTCTCCCTCTTCATCTTCATCCTTATTCTTCCCCATTCCCTCATTTGACCAATGAAATCTCTAATGTCTAAAGGCTAATTGATTCATCAACGACCTTGTGTCAAATGAATCAATACAAGTATGGATGAGATAGGTCCTTCCCATTTTCTTTTAGTGTGTGGTATGTTTTAGCAGTTTGGTTCTTTGTACCAAATCTCTAACATGCATTAACACCTATATTTTTATTGCCCGACCTCAGATAGTTGTGACCTCTACATAAGTCCAATTATGATTGCTTAACATGGAGCTAAATTTGACCCTTAAGGCATAACATTCTAGTAAGTGAGATTGTAAGTCTCTCGTTCTTCATGGCAGTGTGTGGAGACTTGACCTTTTTTACTTTCATGGGAGCTAGTGGCATACTTGTTGAATTATCCAAGTTGGAGCCCTTCTCATGGAAAATGTCTTGGTTTAAGGATTCATACTTGTGAATGAATGGTTGAGTGTTCTCCAGAGAATGACTTAATCAATTAAAATTAACCACTAACATTTGACTAACTCTTGTTAACATTGTTTCACTTTCAAATCATTTACCATTATGCAATTTAAATTTCAGTCATTTATCATCCATTGCCATTTACATTTCATATAACTTATTTATGTTTCAAGTCCTTTTCACTTTGCTCGTTTGAGCCATATCTTGTGATTGTGTATATTGTCTGCTTGGTTTTGGTTTTGGTTATGGTCTTAGGACCTTAAAACATTTAATAACAAGAAAAACCCTAAAAAAACATTTGGTGGACTGTTGGACTTGATATGAACTTTTGGACTTAGAATTAGGCAACATTTCATATGCTAAAGGACTTGGGCAACACCAACATTTTGAGACTGAGCTATCTTGAATTATGCCTTCATCCGATGCAAGACCTTGAGGACTTCTTTGATTCATCTGCTACTTTGTCTTTGTGCTTAATTTCTATTGTGTTGTTATTATCTATGTCTGATGTTTTGTTCTGAGTTGATCAAGGAATATTTCATCTGATACATTGGAAGACAATGAAGACTGCTAGCTATTGGAGTGCTTTCTTGGATGTGGCCATCTTTATTTGATGCCTTGATCTTCGTGATGTCTGGATATTGCTCATTGCTTGATTAAAGTCCAAAGGAAAATGGGTTTCTATATGACATTCTTGTCTGTTGAATTACATTCCATTGGTCAGATCTTTTCAACTCTTAACTTTTAAATTTGTGCTTAGGATAACCTCTTCATCTCCTCCCATTTCTTTAATTTTAAAATCTCTCCCTCCTTTCAAAAACCTTTCATTGCTTATGATTTCAAACTTAGACATTGTTTAATGATTAGAAACTTTGGCCTTATGCCATTGAATTTTCAAGCTTTTTCTTAAATCAAACTTGTAAATAAACTTAACCATATTGACCTAAATTTCAAAATACAAAAAGAAATAACAACTCAATTCAAATTTTTGGCCTTTTGGCCTTTGGGGGCTAACACATTCCCTCTGTGTAACCAACCCCCTTACCTGTAATCTCTGGCATTTTATTATTTTTGATTTGAAAACTTCTTATCTTTGGTTTTTGTTCATACTTTTCCCTTTTCCTCTGGAAACAATAAAAGCATGGTGGAGACTCTGGTTTTATTGACGTTAAGCTTATCCATAACTTGATGGCCATGAATTTACCGATACACATAAGTATTAAGTGTTACCTAAAATGTCGAAACAATCTTCACCCAAGCACATGCATGTCTCAACTGAAACTAGTGGATCATCATCTCTAATTGCTAGGGCAGATGAACCATTCTAAATGACCAATCTGTTTGATTTTGTCTTGGATGTTTCTCCCCTATCCACGATTCATCCATCCCCTCAGAAGAAAGCAACACCGTCTATTTCAAAGAATGTCAAGACTTCTGGAAAGTCTTATGTTTTTGAGCTTATAATCCCTAGTGAAGATAAGACTGTTATTGAAGAGGGGTATATGTCTAAAGGTTTTGAGATTAGAAACCCTACTACGCATACTGGCGGAACTGAGAATCAAACCGAAGCAGAAATGAGTGCCATTGAGAAGGAACTTCGGAAGTTTGTTACCTATGTCTTGAAGGAAGTGAACTCAGATGTTTTGCTAGATGTTCAGACATCTTTGGCAAAAGAAACTAGCCCTGATGGTGATTCTAGTGACAAAGTTGAAGAAAGTATCCCTGAGTAAGCTGCTAATGAAAGAAGGAGTAAGAAGAAGGATGATGAATGTGTCCCTGAGCAAGCTGCTCATGAAAGAAGAAGTAAAAATAAAATTGATCATGTTGTAAATGTTGATGACTTAACATCTGATGAGGAAGCTCTTACCAACATCGTGAGTCCTGCTATAGTCAAGAGACTTCAGAGAAGAAAAGGAAAGGTTGTGGTGTTTGAAGATTCTCCCTCCAAGGAGATAAAAAGATAATCTGGTGGTATGAAAAGCACTCCCTTTAGAAGTTCCATAGGAAAACCTCATGTTGGTCCTGTTAGAACATGGAGTAAAGTTGCTACTCCTACTAGGAAGAGGAAAGATGTCTCTCCTAATGATTCTGAGCTTGAGGTCGAAGAGGATGTCTAGGATATCACACCAGTAAAAATATCTGCTACCAAGAAGCCTCATGTTGTTCTGTCTGAGGCTCCACTGGACAATGTGTCTTTACGTTATATGAAGAATGCTGAAAGATGGAAGTATGTTATTCAAAGGAGGGTAGTTTTGGAGAGGGAATTGGGTAAGGATGCCCTAAAATGTAAGGATGTTGTGGAGCTAATAGAGGCTGCTGGTTTGATGAAGACTGTCGCAAAATATGGTCCTTTCTATGAAAGTCTAGTCAAGGAGTTTGTGGTGACAATTCCTGATGGGTGTAATGATGTGAAGAGTGCATACTATAGGAAGGTGTATGTTAAAGGAAATTTCATGACATTTTCAGCTGCTGTGATCAACAAATTTCTGGGAAGAACTGAGAAACCTCAGGTTGAGCTAGAGGTTACAGATAACCAAGTGTACAAGGAGATAACTGCCAAGCAGGTAAAATACTAGACAAATAGAGGAAAGTTGTCTGTTGGGAAGCTGAGTGTCAAGTATGCAATCCTTAATAAGATTGGGACTACCAATTGGGTGCCTACTAATCACACCTCAACCATCTCTAATGGTATTGATAAGTTTATATATGTTATTGGGACAAAAAGAGCTTTTGATTTTGGGAAGTACATTTTGAACAAGTTCTGAAGCAGGCCTTCTCAACTGCTTTGAAGATGCCTATCTGCTTTCCATCACTCATCTGTGGGATAATCCTGAACCAACATCCTGGAATCTTATTACCTATTAATAGTGTAAAGAAAAGGGAATATACTTTATCCCTCCACTACAAACTATTTGCTGGAACACATGTCCCAGATATTGTCATGACATCTTCTCAAGTACTTGGCCCTGCCACTTCCAAGAAGAGTGTTATTGTACAACTGAAGGAGCCTTGTAAAGAGTTAAAGGATTCCATCAGATCTAGCACTGCTACAAAGATAAAAAATGAAAATTTGATGAAGGATTTGATGGAAGAAGAGGAAAAGGAAGCTGAACAGGGTGGTGTTGACAATGGTGAAGCTGATGTTGAGGACTCTGCTCGTGGCAATGATGCTTAGACTGGTGAAGATAAAAAAGTTGAAAGAGTGGAGTATGCTATTGCAGACTCAGATAGTCAGGAAGATATCTGATTGTAGTGTTGTTTTTTTGTGGTTTTTTTACGGTCTCTGACCAGGATTTTAAGCACCCTTGTGTGCCCTCTTGTTGTGCTACTTATCTTTATGAATGTGGTTTCTTTGTTTTGGTTAGCTGCTTATCTTTGTCATATTATGGCTAAAAAGGTGGAGTAATGTATATGTGCTCTAACCACTAACCACTAACTACTGACTATGTTTGAGGAGGAGTACATGTTCTGGAACTTTTGGGCTGCTGTGAAGTAATGTTAGACATGATGTCCTGACATCAATTTGTCTGAAGAATTGTTGTTGTGTGAGGCTTATTTTTTTCCTTCTGCTGCATATGCCTCTAATGTTTGAACTTGGACAAGTCATATTATTTTGGATGTTCCCTTGAGGGAGAGTCCTGATTATGTGTGAACAGGGGGGTGTAGAACATGTCTATTGTGTATCAACTTGATTGCTTTTGTTGTGTGTGTTTGTTTGTTTTCAAATATGTGTAGCTCTGTTGTAACCTGGATTGTGTGCTTGTGTGCAAGGGGTACTTGGTTTTTTTAGCCAAAATTTGCCAAAGGGGAATATTGTTAATTCTCTATTTTTGTGATTGGCAGTAATTTTGGTAAAACTAACTTAGTAGTAACATGTTGAACAAGATGTCCTAACACGTGAATTCGAAATCTTGTATGATACAGGTCTACTCTTGGTAACGGTTGGTTGATTAATAGATTATTGAATATTATGGGAATATTAAGTAATCCTATATGGCGTCCAAGATTGAGGAATCATATATTCTATTTGAATTTAAAGTTATTCTGTTTTTCTAAATGTTGAGACATTTTAGGAACTTTTGATTGAAGACCTAATTCTATGCAGAATATTTTACAACTGCCTTACTGCGTGTTTGAAGCCCAAATCCAGTCCAGTATGTGGTTATAAATAGAATACAACAAACTTAATTTTAGCACAAATCAAATATTGTTTTAGTGAGGTGTTAGGGTTTGAGTGTTCTTGTTAATTGTGAGCCTCTCTAATATCATCTTGATATAAGAGTATGATTATCTCCATTAAGTTATAAGTTCTGTCAATCACTCATAAGCTTTTAATCATTGAGTGAATGTGTGTCTGTGAAGTGTGACTTCTTAAACTTTCATAATTGTATAGATTCATCATTGTTATGATTGAAAGGGAAGTGAGAAGAGCCTCATACCTAGGTATGACTTAGGTAGAAGTTAAGCACGAGTTGTGATTATGGAGTAGATTGTAAACTAGAGATAGTTTACCGAAGGTCTACAAACGGATATTATTTAGTGGATTTTCTCCCTGACTTGGTAGTCCCCAGATGTAGGTGTTGTTGTACACCGAGCTGGGTTAACAACTCTGTGTGTTATGTTACTTTTTGTTCTCATATCTGTATGTTCTAGTGTCATTGTGTTTTGATCTGATACCAGTGTCTCGACATATCTTAGGTCATCTGATATATGCATACCAGAATTTCATGAATATTAGTGATTCCACAAGAAACCTAAACGTTGTTGTGAAACCCTCTATATTTAATAAAAGCGACATGAGATTTTACAAAGTAAAAGTATAAATGTGATAGATAGCAATAGCAGAAAAAGTTTAGGTTTTTAATATGTGATTGGTGAGAGTGTATTTACTTTGCCAAAGATTTATGTGATGAATTGCAAGTGCAGCAAATTATTTGGGTTCAAGGTTTGTGTTCTTAAATAATCATATAACTGAATATTTACTTTATTTATCTAACTTTTTTTTTATATCAGAAACAGATGAATGCAAAAGTCATAGAGAATATATTGCATTCAACATTTAATCTTCCTCAAGATCAATGAAACAAGAATCCCCAACATTTGCTCTTCTCCAAGATATTCAACAGTTGTTCGTCACCGATAGCGATGACGATGAAGAATAACATTTTTACTTTAATATTCTGTATAAACAATTCAGTTTGTAAACAAATTAATTTATTAATATTATGTGTAAACAATGTAATATTAAACCGAGAGGTGTATGATGTTAGTTTGAAAAATATAAAAAAAAACTATTGCTGGGGATGATCATTTAAACTAACCCCTCTTGTTATTTTTAAATCGAGGGGTAAACTTTCCATTTTTTATGTCACCCTTCGTTACCTCGGCATTATAACTGAGGTGAAATATGTTTTGCGTCCAACATGATATATGTTACTTGTAGTAGTGATTTTCAAAATCCTTTTTGTTGGTTCTAAGTGTTGACAACAATTTTGGTAAAACAAAGAGTGTTCACAAGATGTTGCATGTGATGTCTTAACTTAAGATATCTATGTACCTGCTTGAGTTTTAAAATATAATTATGCAGGATTGTTTCAGGATGTCATACACAATGTGTAAGACCCCAATTTTGGGCCCTAAGATCCCTCATGGCCCATATCATTCATATCATAACCTCAAGGATCATTGCATGCCTTTGCTTTCCTTCTAGTGGGTAGATTGCCTTGTAGGTTTGTTTCTTGATCACCAAGCATACTTTGCATTTGTATATCTTTGCTTTCATATGTTTATCTTCTAAAAAGTACAAAAATATTGTCTGTTTAACCTTGTTGCTTGCAGTTGAAGCAATCATCAGCATTTAGGTCAAAGTCAGTCATTGATCAGTCAAAGCAATGGATGATGGCCATTCTTGTAGAATTTGGGCATCATGGTCAATAATCACAAGTTCATACATCTTGAAACATCATTTGAAGTCAAGTCCTCAAGGAATTAGGGTTTGGAAATCATCAGAAGAAGTTCAATCAGTCCAAAACCCTAGAAAAGTCAAACTTGGTCAACAGTTGATTTAATCAATGATTTGATGGATAGAATTGATTTGAAGGAGTTCATTCATGCTTGTATAAGTCTCATCTATCATGTTCAACCTCATTATGGAAGAAAATCAAGTCAAATCAGAAATTTTCCAGAAATAGCAAGTGGACCTGTAATTTCAACTGCCAAAAATGGAAACTTCTTGATCTTAAACTTACATCATGACACAAGCTCCAAATGAATTTTTGCCCAACATGAAAGTTGAAGATCTTGTTCTCCCATTTTCAAAAAGTCCAAGAACATCAAAATCCCATGTGTGGTTGTCAAGATATGATCAAATCATTTTCACCAATTTTTGAACTTCAACAAGCCATAACTCTCAAACCATAAGGCCAAATTTGGTGGGGTTTTTTCCTACACATCACATTTTTCATCCTCTTTCCAAAAATATAAATTTCATGACCTAAAACCTTACCATTCAAAATGGCATTTTTGGACCTTTTCATTTAAAAATCAAGGTTTGACTCATAGTTGACTTTTTGATTTAGGACTTTTTTCTCATTTTTGCCAATTGGGAAATGTTTCATATATTATTTGTAATTTGCTCAAAGTCCAAAACCACCATCACATCACCATTTTACCACCATTTTGAACCATAGTACAATCTTGGCAATTTTAGCAATTGGTTGGAGAAGAGCAAAAGCAAGTACAGCATTCCTTTAGCAGACCAAAGACAGCATTTGTGCTGGCCATTTGCAGCATGCTCAGGCCCAATTCGCAGCAGCACACACCCCCCATTTCCACTTATATACAAACTTGGCAAATGCATTTTTTTGATTCATTGAAGCAAAGCCAGTACAGCCTTTTCATGTACAACCAAAGCAGCATTGGCAAAAGTCTGTACAGCTGTAGCAGGCCCATAATCGACCAACTTCACACCTCCCTTGTTCACTTACATACCAATTAGCAAAATTGCAAATTGAACCATTTACACTAAGTTAGCTTAGCACATGGTTAAGTGATGATTAACAGCCACATATAAGGGCATTTTCCTGACATTTCAACCCTAGTTTTCAGAGCCTACACACAGAAATTCCTGACTTCATTCCTTCTTGCATTTTGGCATTTTCGAGATTTCTGCACAAACCACCAAAAAATCCTGAACAACCTTCATTGTTCCATGACCTAGACAGTATTGGGAAGCCCATTCAAGCGTTACTCATCACCATCACAGCCATCTTCTCACTCTGTTTTCCTCATGTACATGAAATGACAGCTTGAGATTTGAAGGGTTCCAAGTATTCTCGAGCTAGAAAAGCATCATTATCCAGCACTACAAAGCTCAAGGACCATCTGTTTCAACACAATACCATCAATACCTCACTGTATCTTGAGTTGCTTCAAAACTAAGTACTTTAGTTGCCTAAGTTCTTTGAACTTGATTGCTTGCTTTGCTATTTAGCATTTGCTTTGAGGTATAAACCTTTCTTCTTCATGTAGTCTGGAGACCCGGTCTGTTATTTGACCGGGCAAACTGTCTGAAGTCCTCCTTAAGAGGCAATGCCTGTGTTTGTTTATATTTGTCCCAAGCAGGAAAAGTCCTTCAAGTAAGGCAATTGGTGGAAGGTAGGGATAAGCAATCTATCCCCCACTATTCAGTGTGTCCTCTCTTTGCTCCCATTACATGGTAGAAGCAATGAGATAAATACCCAAGATCTAATCGAGTCAATAATGTGGAGAGAGTTCCCACTTTCTGAACTCCCACACTTTCTTTGATGCTCTCTCTGATTTGAGATTGAAGCAATGAGGCACACCCCTCATCTCCTTTTCATCTGCTTCACCTGAGCCCCTCAATGGCCAGGTTAAGAGCGACCTTTACCCATTACAGTGGACTTTTAAAGTCAAACCCTCTTGTGTGAGCCCCCATTGTTTGGCTATAGAGTGTGCTGTTTGTTATTCATTGATTGTTTGATTTGCTTCATATGCACTTGCTTGCCTGTATGCTACGCATTTATCATCATCATCAATTGCCATTAATGCATGATCATCTCATCTGCTTTTGTGATGCTATCATTTGTTGTTTGCCCATGGAGGACAATTGTAAGTCCATTGCTTTTGGCATTTGCTCCTATGATATGGAAGGATAGAGTGTAAGTCCTCATTGGCCACTCATATCTTCTGTTATCTGTTTGTATGTGAGGATACAGTTATAAGTCCCTGTAAGTTGGCATCTGTTATCCTGTGATCATAATTTGATCTGTTTGATGTTGTATGTGAGGTTGCAGTTATAAGTCCCTGTAAGTTGGCATCTGCTTTCCTGTGATCATAAGTTTGTTTTCTTTGTTGATGTGAGGTTGCAATTATAAGTCCCTGTAAGTTGGCATTTGCATACCTGTGATCATATTGTTTCTTTTGTTCTTGTATGTGAGGATCCATTATAAGTCCCAGTGATGTGGCATTGGATTTCCTGTGAGCATACTGTGGAGTTAACCTAAGTCCAGATAGATTAGCAGTTGACTTCCCTGTTTCATTTTTGTTTTCTTTTGAGGAGATCGGTGTAAGTCCATTGAGTGGCATCTGATATCCTGTTCTGTTTTAGGAGACTGGTGTAAATCCATCTATTGGTATCCGGTATCCGCTTTTATTTCTTTGCCTGTGGAGATCGGTGTAAGTCCATTGAGTGGCTTCTGATATCCCATTTTGTTTTAGGAGATTGGTATAAGACCATTGATTGGCATCCGATATCCGCTTTTACTTGCTTTGCTTGTTTATTATTATTAATTGCCATTCCAAAGGACACACTTGAATCATCTGTCATATGATTTCAAGAAGTGAACCTTCTAAGAAGTTTTACTACCCATCCTTCATCCATTCATCATTCATTATGTCCTAGACTTTTCACACTATACCTTTTCAAAATTGACATAAGTGTTGTGCAAACATCTTCATGTTTTCTAACTAAAAACCTGGACTCAAGTCCTTGACTTTTTTCAAACTCCGTTTCATAATACTTATTTGAATTGATCTTAATTATACTTTGACTTCATTTTCATAATTGTCGCATCCTGCGAAAAATCAACCGGCGAGCCTAAAAAGAAAACACACAGAGCCGCCACTAAGCGTTATTTATCCCAAGATAGGGAAAGGAAACGCTCAGAGAAACCTGGAAAGACATGGTCTCGCGACCAAGACAATGGGTTCGGGAGTCGGTTACGCGAGGGGAAGGTATTAGCACCCCTCACGTCCGTCGTACTCGACGGGATCCACGTTCTAGAAAGATAAGGTTGCTATAAACATACATCACACACACACACGGGGACGCAGGTGGGGTTAAGAAGAAAGGGCTCGATAAGGTATCGCACCTTATGCCTACATATCTTGTCTGGAACAAGAATCAGAGCCACTGTAGTTCGGCTTACACACGCCAAACAACACAAAACAATCATACAAAGGGGGTGGCAAACATGGAGCCCGACAACCACTGGATGGAATTACGTCGGCATCCGAACCAAAATATGTACAAAACGGCAAACGTGGAGCCCGACTGCCAATCACTGGGCTTACGTCGGCATCCGAACCCAAACAATCAATAGCAAGTAAACACACGCAAAAAAGAAAAAGGTTGCCCGGAGTGGTCTCGCACGACCACCTGCCTACATACCTCGTCTGGCACGAGGATCAGGGCGATGTAGTTCCCCTGAACGGGACTGAATTGCTAACCAGAAACCGGGGAAAGATACACAACTAGGGAGCTGAGACTCGAGCCTAATGTTGTCATGCATCGTTAACCCTAAGTTCGGTTTTCTATCCTACTTGCATAAGCAAACTAACCTAACCAGGAAAGAAGCTAGCACACAAGCATACAATCATATATCATCAAATGAGAACAGGTATCCCAAACAAGCATGTCAATCAGATATCCACATAACACGCACTATAGCCAAACAAGGGGCTCAATCAATCAGGTTTGACCGCCGAAGCGAGTCGTCTGTACAGGCTGGTTTTGCTCTTAACCTTGCCATTACGAGGCTAAGGTGAAGCAGATGAAAGGATGAAGTGAGGATCAGACCTCACGGCTCTTATCCCTAACCAGGGAGAGCTGACAAATGAGCATGGGTCCAGAATAGGGGAACCCTTCTATACTCGATGACTCTGACTCAACAGATCTTGGGCTTTTGATCTCAATGCTACAACCATGTAATGGGAGCAAGGAGAAGACTCACTGAATAGTGGGGGACAGGTTGCTTGTCCCTACCTTCCACCAATTGCCTTACTCGAAGGGCTTTTCCTGCTTGGCTTAAAAATAAACATACACAAGCATTGCCTCTTAAGGAGGACTTCAGACATTTATTTGCCCGGCCCGGTAGCAGCCGGGTCTCCAGACTACATGAAGTCAAGAAGACCTACCTCAATGCAAGTTGCTTAAGCAACGCAAAGCAAAAGTTCGCAAGGAATTGAGCAGCTAAAGGTACCTGTACAAAAGTCAAACAGAATCAGCATCTACTTTCACAAACAGACAACAATATAATGATCAATTAACCAAGTACAATTATACTCATAATGAGGTGCATAGCACAAGGCTCACATGTACCAACATCCTACAAAACAAATACATTAGTCATATGTGTCAAGTAACACAATCCATAATGTGGAGCAAATCTCCTTAATCATTATCTTTAACCTGAAAAGGTACAATCACACTCCAAGGTAAGTACTATGACCACTAGGACTAGCCTAGGGTCAAAAAGATGGAAAAATCCTAAAACAGCAGCCAATTCATGATGAAAACCAAGTAATATCAAATACAAAGGGATCCCAATTGGTCCCATATTCAAACTATGTTCCTATTTTAAATTATGCAACCTAGAAGGCAAATGAAGCAATGTTGAGTCTCATACAAACAACCAGCAAGATCATATCCAACCACATGTCAAAAAGGATCCAAAAAATCCACAAAAATTCTATCCTATTCAGAGGGTATTCAACAGGTCACCTATTAAATTTCAAGTCATTTGGCCTAATAGATCAATAGGAATTAATTAAACATGGTACAGCATGCAAAACAACATCAAATGAAGTCAAAATTTATACACCAACTTCAATCTAATGGTAAACAGCAATGGTGCATCATAAATCAGTAGGACCAAAGCCAAAAGCTACATTAATGTGTCAGGAATTATGCTATAAATTTTCATGTCCATTGGATTAATTATGAGGATATGGCAACATAAATGCTAAAGGTTACACCAATGGAACTCTAACATGCTAGGCAGTAAGAAAAAATACTAATCAAATCGAAAATGGATTGTAAAAATCCACAAAAATTATCAGTGATAGCTAACATGTTAAACAAGCTTCATGCAAAAAAATAGGGTCATTGGCCAATGGGAAGCATGGAAAAATATTTGGGGAATTCAGCATGCCAAACTATGTCACATATATACATATCCAATTTCAATAATTCATATATAATAAACCATAGGCCCTAAAATTACCAAGCCTATGTCAAAAAATCCAGAAGGATGTCTAGAATTAGTGTCTCAATTCTCACTTAATTTGGATTAAGCATGTGGTTTCTATAATTAAAATGGTACAATATGTGAAAATATCATATATCAAAACATCTCTATGACTATTTACTTTTCTACCAAGCACTATTTATTTTTCATTTTTTTATAAAATAATAGAGGAAAAAATATGATTAACAAAAAAAGTGTGGTATTTTTTGGATTATTTTTGAGCGTTATATGATTTTTTAAGGTTTTAAAATATTTATTTAATAATTATTTAGAAATTATAATAGGATTTATTTAATTTAATTTAGACTGATAGCATAAAGCGTAATTATTAAACTTTCAGTCAAAACGGTGCGCTTCAGTTAGATTGGAACGGACGGTGGAGATTCATTCTGGGCCACAAACACGAAACGGATGTGCAACCGCGAACGGGACGGATCAAATGGAGCGAAATTCCCAGAATTTCTTGAGCTCCATCGTCTTCCTCAAGGTGTTCTTCATCTGGAAACGCAGGGTTGGAATGAACGGCCATGGAAATTCACAAGATGCATACCGGTCGGACCGGTTTTTCCCTCTTGAGCACGAATACACAATCAATTTCAACAATAGATTCATACACAGTGCAAATCGACGGAAGAAAGGAATTGCTACAAAACCTAAATTCACAATAACTCATGCAATTTCCAGCAATTCTACAATCCAATATTTGTTATACAATCTACAAACATCAATCTACAAAATCCCTAGCTCAATTTGACGAAACACAAGATTCGATTTCCAACCTTTCTTGCGATGCGATGCGGATTCGGCGCGATTGAAGCTTGAGACGCGCGAACAGATGCAGCGATTAGCTGTAGGAGGTGCGTGGAGTCTTCGATTCAGCTCGAAGTCGCTTGGATCGTCAAGAATCCGTGACTGTTGTGGAAGAAACTTCTTTCTACGGTTGCGAAATCTCGCGTATTGAGCTTCGAATCCTGCAAACAGAAACTCAACAACAAGTATAATTGACGAATCCACCAAGAATTCGCATCAAGCTTCAAGGATCGTCGATGAATTGGTGAAAAAGGTCGTTGATGAAGAAAAAATGTGAGCCAGCTCGAGAGCTTTTTGCTTCTTTTTGTTATATGGAAATTGAGATTGTGAAGAAGAAAGTGATTGTGAGAGAGTGATCGTGAGAGAGTGATTTCTTTTGTGAAGGTGATTTTGCTGCTGTTAGCTTTTTTTCTTTTTTCTGTTAGCTGCAAAAAAAATGATTGTGTAGAAGTTTTTCAAAATTGTGATTGAGAGAGAGTGATTGTGAGAGAGTAATTTTGTGAGAATTGATTTTGCAGAGAATGATTTTTTTTTTTGCAGAAAAAAAAATGTGAGAATTGGGATTAGAATTATTCTGTTAGATTGTGGGAAAAAAAATTTGCAGAAAAAATGATTTCTTTGCTGTTAGCTTTTTTTCTTTTTGTTAGTAATTAAAAAATATATGCAATGCTTAATCTAACACTAATTATAATTAACCAAAAATGAATTAGTGGGAAATGGTTTATGTGTCAAATTTGGATTTTAAGCTCTTGAATTTAGAAGCATATTCTGCAGAAAATTAACACTTGAAACCAGTCCAAAATATCATTTGGGAGCTGTTGGTATAAGCCTTGTTTGCAAATTCCCAATATTTTCCAATTTCACCATGTGAAGGCTTATGTGTCCATTTTTCCAATTCATTTTCAAATCCAATTCTCAAACCGCAAGGCCTAGGCATGTTGTGAATATTCCAACAAATTTCAAATGCCATTTGTGAGGTGTTGCAAAAATCCCCACTCAAAAATTCCAATTATTTCACAAGTTGGACGATTTTGCCCCTGGTTCAATTAACAGTCCAGTTGAAAAGTGACTTTTTGCATTGGCCATTTTTGGGAAAATCCAATGATGCACCCTCAAAGTACATGTCAAATGGAGTTTGTGCATATAAAGAACTTGCAATTTGGACAAAGTATGTGGTAGTTATGGCCTCCTGATTACGGGTCTTTTCCGAAATTCACTGAGCCATATCTTGCAAACCGTACATTGGATTTTCAAGTTCTTGGACTTTTTGGAAATGTGAGAACAAGATCTACATCTGTCATGTTGAACAATTTTTCATTTGAAGCTTCCTTGGACTTCTGTTTTTGAGGTCAAAAACTTTCCACTTTTGGAAACTTCAGTTACCAGTCACCTGCTATTTTTGGCAGTTTTTGTCCTGACTTGATTTTCTTCATTTTTAAGCTTTGAGATGTCATTTAACACTTGTTCCAACATGAATGAAGTGTATCCAACTCATTTCCACCTCCACATCCATCAGATCAAGCACAGTTGACCACAGTTGACTTTTCAACTGACAGATGAATTGGGCAATGCACAGATCAAATTGAACCCCAATTCTCAACTGAAATGGCTCAAGGGTGACACCCTAGCCTCAATAATCACCATTTAACCATATAATGAACCTCATCTCCATCTCAAACACCATCTCCTGATTAAACCCTGATTGGCCCAATACAACTGATCAGGGTTGACCAGTGGTCAAAACCCTAACCTCAAGGAATCTTCTCCAATCTTCTGATGACATCCAACCATGATGATGATGATGTATCGATTCAATCAACATGAAGACCAATACCCTTGGGAGTCACAAAACCCTAATTCACAGCCCAATCCTCAGATGGCCCATGATCAATCAGTACAACCCTAGGCTTGCACTTTTGACTTCCTCATCTTCTGATCAAGACTTGGGAGAATGGCTTGCATAATGTAACCACATGATATGCAACATGAACTGCCTAATGTCCTAAAATGCAATGCAAATATGTTAATGCTAGTCCCAAGAGAGGAGGGCAAATTTTGAGGTGTTACAGCTGCCCCTATTCAATCCACTGTGAACCTGTCGATACGAAATAGCCTCGGCTTTCGGATGATCAGGATGAAGAGTGATTGAATACCAAGAACAGGCGAACAATTTGCACTCTGATGGGATAATAATTAACAACGCCTGTCAGCATCGGCGAAGAAACAAACTTTGAACAAAAATCCGTCTGGTACGGAGAAAATCGGTCTGAACACCGCACATCCCCTCGGGAATATTATTCTTTCTTCTTGTTCTTTTCTTGAACCCCGAAACTTCTCTGCGCAAACGATCCTCGGATCTCTGCATTTGAACCCCGGAACTTTTGATAATTCTTGGTCTGAAAACCCCTTCGGTCTGAACACCGGGACATCGGCCTGATCGCCACTTCGGTCTGGATACCGCCTCGGTCTGAACTCCGGGAAATTGGCCTGATCGCCACTTCGGTCTGGATACCGCCTCGGTCTGAACTCCGGAAAACTGGCCTGAATACCACAAGTACATCAACCTGATCGTCGGAAACTTCTTCGATCTGAGAATCGGAAACTGGGCCTGAACGCCACTTCGGTCTGGATACCGCCTCGGTCTGAACTCCGGGAAACTGGCCTGAATACCACAAGTACATCAACCTGATCGTCGGAAACTTCTTCGATCTGAGAATCGGAAACTGGGCCTGAACGCCACTTCGGTCTGGATACCGCCTCGGTCTGAACTCCGGAAAACTGGCCTGAATACCACAAGTACATCAACCTGATCGTCGGAAACTTCTTCGATCTGAGAATCGGAAACTGGGCCTGAACGCCACTTCGGTCTGGATACCGCCTCGGTCTGAACTCCGGAAAACTGGCCTGAATACCACAAGTACATCAACCTGATCGTCGGAAACTTCTTCGATCTGAGAATCGGAAACTGGGCCTGAACGCCACTTCGGTCTGGATACCGCCTCGGTCTGAACTCCGGAAAACTGGCCTGAATACCACAAGTACATCAACCTGATCGTCGGAAACTTCTTCGATCTGAGAATCGGAAACTGGGCCTGAACGCCACTTCGGTCTGGATACCGCCTCGGTCTGAACTCCGGGAAATTGGCCTGATCGCCACTTCGGTCTGGATACCGCCTCGGTCTGAACTCCGGAAAACTGGCCTGAATACCACAAGTACATCAACCTGATCGTCGGAAACTTCTTCGATCTGAGAATCGGAAACTGGGCCTGAACGCCACTTCGGTCTGGATACCGCCTCGGTCTGAACTCCGGGAAATTGGCCTGATCGCCACTTCGGTCTGGATACCGCCTCGGTCTGAACTCCGGAAAACTGGCCTGAATACCACAAGTACATCAACCTGATCGTCGGAAACTTCTTCGATCTGAGAATCGGAAACTGGGCCTGAACGCCACTTCGGTCTGGATACCGCCTCGGTCTGAACTCCGGGAAACTGGCCTGAATACCACAAGTACATCAACCTGATCGTCGGAAACTTCTTCGATCTGAGAATCGGAAACTGGGCCTGAACGCCACTTCGGTCTGGATACCGCCTCGGTCTGAACTCCGGAAAACTGGCCTGAATACCACAAGTACATCAACCTGATCGTCGGAAACTTCTTCGATCTGAGAATCGGAAACTGGGCCTGAACGCCACTTCGGTCTGGATACCGCCTCGGTCTGAACTCCGGAAAACTGCTAATCGCGTAACGTCCTCTGATTTTATTTCCTTCTCCGCCCGACGGAGACATTTCCTCCAATATCGCACTACTGGGGAACATTGCTGATCTGACGTTCTGATGCTAGACTTCTCAGAATAACACCTTTATCTTTCAGCAAAACCACCCCTCAAACGGTAACCACGGTTTGGGACTAGCTTATGCTTGCAATGATGCATGATTGATTTTTCTGCGTAATGCTCCATAAACATGGAAATGCTACGCGATTATTCATTTTTTATGCAATATGCCATGCTATTTTTTATGATGAATGCATAAAAAGAAATATCCCCCTCTGGGGAATCCTCCGGGGGACACGAGACTCTCTGCTGAGGCTCTCGTCACTGCTCCGATTTCCACCCTGCCGGGGAACAGGACTGCTGCTGGGAGAATGCCACCCTTGCTGGGGAATACCTCCTTTGCACCCAACCCTCTCGAGGACCTGCTGGGGCAGAAGAACCATCGTAGTGCTCTGTGGGGATACCACAATCTCTTTGTCTTGCTGGGGATACACGTCCCAACTCTGCTTTGGGAACCCTCACCGATACTCCCGTTGAGGAAATGAGCAATCTTCAACCTACCGGGGATGACCATCCAGACCATGCTAGGAGAAACGACTGCTACTCCGCTGGGGATTACCCATGCAATCCATAGGTAGAATCGGCTCAGCTGGGGATGCAGAAACCCGTCCGCCACGGGAATTTGTTCAATCCTCCGGTAAGATGAACACTGCTGGAGATATATTTCTTTGGAAAAGACCCGCTCCACTCGGGGGTAGCAACCTTCAGACCTGACTGCTGAGGAAACACCATTATAAACCCGCCGGGGATAATCATCACGGCTCGGCTGGGGAGCTAGTCCTACGATTCTGCTTGGGGACTTAGCTGGGAAATAAGAATTTTCGGACTCATCCGGACCTTTTCTGCTCCATCATCTTGTATTTCAAGCCGCTTCGTGCTCGACGAGAACGTACTCCTGGGAATTATACAGAAATTTCAATTTTCCGACTTTGAAGAGTCTTCTTGATTAATTTCAATGGTCGTCGGACGTCTCTCGTCGTCTCTCCACCGTTCCTCCTTCTTCCCTGATCGAACTCTGCGGGGAATTACAAACTTTCCAGTCTTCCGACTTTGAAGAGTCTTCTTGATTACCATCAAGGATCGTCGTACGCCTCAACGCCTTCGTCATTTTTCATACACTCGTCCCTGACCGGACTCTCTGGGGATTTCTCTTGTCAAAGCTTCCACATCACACCCTGCAAGTGAGTGAAAAGTATCTACAGTTCCTGCAAAACAGATCGTTAGATAAAACCGTGCCCCAGGCGCGTCAAGATTTCAACCTTTGGGTCACTCAACCTTCCAAATAAGATTTCAAGCTTCAATCTTATAAACATGCATTGGAAGGAAACCTGTATGTTTTAAAAATGCAAGACTCTTTATCAAAAATATCTGGACGTTTTCGCAATCAAAGCGGTAATGAAAAACAAAAACAAAATTATTTGACTGAATATGCATTTTATTAATTGAAAAAAAATGTGGCTCAAATGAGCAATACAAAAGGAAGCAATTCCTGAAAAGAGGTAATTGCGCTCAAAAGGAAAAATCTATCCTAATGGCAATGTGAAACCCGTGATCTCATCGAGTTCCAACTCGGTTACACCCCATACGTCCTCAGACTCTCCTTGCTTTCTGCCTTCTGAATAAGACAATTCTGATTGATCCCCACCGGGTATTATCCATGATGCTTCAACCAAAGCGCAAACGATCATGCTGGACGCAGTGGTTCGTTTCAATCCCTCTTTTGCCTGGACCGCCCTTTCGGGTTTTCAGTCCACCGGGATACCCTTTTTTGCCCAAGTCGCCTTCTCAGGTTTTCGACTTGCCGGGTGTACATTTTTTCCATTTTTTATCCCTAATTTTTGCCCGAACCTTTCTTTCTGTTTTTGGTTCGCCGGGATGCCCATTTTTGCCTGGACTATTTTATTCTTTTCGTCCAGCGGGTCAATTTACACGAAGTATTTTTTAACTGCGTCCGCATTCACAGGGGATGGAAAATCTTCACCATCCATGGTCGTTAACAACAAGGCTCCGCCAGAGAAAACCTTCTTGACCACGAATGGACCTTCATAATTCGGTGTCCATTTGCCCCTTCGATCGTTTTGAGGAGGAAGGATCCTTTTCAGCACCATATCACCCACGTGATACACCCGAGGTCGCACCCTTTTGTCAAAAGCACGCTTCATCCGTTGCTGATACAACTGCCCATGACAGATGGCTGCTAACCGCTTTTCCTCTATCAGGCTCAACTCTTCGTACCGGGTCCTTACCCATTCAGCCTCTTGCAATTTCACGTCCATCAGGACTCTCAAAGAGGGAATCTGAACCTCAACAGGTAACACAGCCTCCATCCCATATACCAACGAGAAAGGAGTTGCCCCAGTAGATGTACGTACCGACGTTCGATACCCATGCAATGCGAACGGCAACATCTCATGCCAATCCTTGTAGGTCACCACCATTTTCTGCACAATCTTCTTTATATTCTTGTTGGCTGCCTCAACTGCCCCATTCATCTTCGGACGATAGGGAGAAGAATTGTGATGCTCAATCTTGAATTCCCGGCACAGCTCTGCCATCATCTTATTGTTCAAATTAGAACCATTATCAGTAATGATCCTCTCGGGAACCCCATATCGGCAAATGATGTCTCTCTTGAGAAATCTGGCCACGACCTGCTTCGTCACATTCGTATAAGAAGCTGCTTCAACCCACTTGGTGAAGTAATCAATAGCCACTAATATGAATCTGTGCCCATTCGAAGCCGTAGGTTCTATTTTTCCAATCATATCAAGGCCCCACATAGCAAACGGCCATGGAGACGACATTAAACTCAACGGATTTGGAGGCACGTGCACCTTGTCAGCATAAATCTGGCATTTATGGCACTTCCGCACGAAATTAAAACACTGGGCCTCCATTGTCATCCAATAATAACCTGCTCTCAGCAGCTTCTTTACCATTGCATTCCCACTGGCATGGGTACCGAACGACCCCTCATGGACCTCTTTCATCAGTTGGCTTGCTTCCGCATCATCAACACATCTGAGCAAGACCCAATCAAAATTCCGCTTATACAAAACCCCGTCCTTATTCAGGTAGAATACCATGGCTAACCTCCGCAGAGTCTTTTTATCTTTCTTCGATGCTCCCTCAGGATACTCTTGAGTCTCTAGATAGCGCTTGATATCATAATACCACGGCTTCTCATCATCAGAGGCCGTATCAACAGCAAACACATGAGCCGGTCTATCCAGACGTCCCACTTCAACATGGGGGAACTGATTCCACCTCTGCACCTTAATCAAGGCGGCCAGAGTAGCCAAAGCGTCTGCCAAAGGATTCTCCTCTCTAGGCACATGATGCAACTTCACCTTGGTGAAAAACGTCAACAATCTTCTCGTATAATCTCGGTACGGAACCAAATGAGATTGATGCGTATACCATTTTCCGTTAACCTGATTTATCACCAGAGCTGAATCTCCATATATCACAAGGTTCTTGATTCTCAAATCAATAGCCTCCTCAATACCCAATATGCAAGCTTCATATTCAGCTACGTTGTTGGTACATTCGAATGTTAGCCGGGCAGCAAAAGGAATGTGAGATCCTTTCGGCGTAACCAAAACAGCACCAACACCGCTTCCATTCACGTTAACGGCCCCATCAAACATCAGAATCCATTCGGGTTCAGGGTCAGGCCCCTCCTCTGGGATTGGTTCCTCGCAATCTTTCGATTTGAGACACATGATGTCCTCATCAGGGAATTCAAACTTCATCGGTTGATAATCATCAATGGGTTGCTGGGCGAGGTAATCAGACAATACACTCCCCTTAATTGCTTTCTGAGAGGTGTACTGAATATCATATTCAGTCAAAATCATTTGCCACCTCGCAACCCGTCCGGTCAATGCTGGCTTCTCAAAAATGTACTTGATTGGATCCATCTTGGAAATCAATAAAGTGGTATGAACCAGCATGTACTGCCTTAGTCGGCGAGCAGCCCAGACCAAAGCACAGCAAGTTTTCTCGAGCAGTGAATATCTTGTTTCACAGTCGGTAAACTTTTTGCTAAGGTAGTATATGGCATGCTCTTTTCGACCAGACTCGTCATGCTGCCCCAATACACACCCCATAGACCCCTCGAGGACTGTCAGGTACAGAATTAACGGTCTCCCCTCCACAGGAGGCATCAGAATCGGAGGCTCCTGCAAATACTCTTTTATCTTTTCAAATGCCGCTTGGCAATCATCATTCCACCTGACCGTTTGATCTTTTCTTAACAATTTGAATATCGGTTCACACGTGGTTGTTAGATGAGATATGAACCGTGAAATGTAGTTCAATCTACCTAAGAAACCACGAACCTCTTTCTCTGTCCTCGGTTCAGGCATTTCTTTTATTGCTTTCACTTTTGCAGGATCAACCTCGATTCCTTTCTCGCTTACAATGAACCCCAGCAATTTACCGGACCGCACTCCGAAAGTGCACTTGTTCGGATTCAACCTCAGTCTGAATTGTCTCAGCCGGTCAAACAACTTGGCCAGATCTACCAAATGCCCCTCTTCTGTCTGGGACTTTGCTATCATGTCATCAACATAGCATTCAATTTCATGATGAATCATATCATGAAACAAAGTCACCATGGCTCTCTGATAAGTAGCACCGGCGTTTTTGAGACCAAAGGGCATTACCTTGTAACAAAAGGTACCCCACGGTGTAATGAACGTTGTTTTCTCCATATCATCTGGCGACATTTTGATTTGATTATAGCCAGAAAAGCCATCCATGAAGGAAAACACCGAGAATTGAGCTGTATTATCTACCAACACGTCAATGTGAGGTAATGGAAAATCATCCTTCGGACTAGCTCTGTTCAGATCTCGGTAGTCCACACACATTCTTACTTTCCCATCTTTCTTCGGGACTGGCACAATGTTCGCAACCCATGGCGGATAATTAGTGACAGCAAGGAAACCAGCATCCCACTGCTTCTGCACTTCCTCTTTAATTTTCATTGCCATGTCAGGTCGAGTTCTGCGCAACTTCTGCTTCACTGGAGGACAATCTGTTCTCAACGGTAGCTTGTGCACAACGATATCGGTATCCAACCCTGGCATATCTTGATAAGACCAGGCAAAGATATCGACATACTCTTTCAATAGCACCACCAACCTGCCCTTAACACTTTCCTCCAAAGCAGCCCCGATTTTCACCTCTTTTCTAACCTCGTCGGTACCCAGATTCACAACCTCAATCTGTTCTTCGTGCGGCTGAATCACCTTCTCCTCTTGTTTTAACAATCTGGCTAATTCCCCTGGCAGTTCACAATCTTCTTCGTCTTCTTCTTCAGCAAGATAGATCGGATTGTCGAAGTCATACAAGGGTGTAACAGGATTGTTATCAATGAGATCCGGAGAGGAATCGCATCTGCATGAATGTTGATTCATGCATTGCTTTAGAACCGGTGTGAAAAAACAAAAAGAAAAATGAAAACATTGCCATTTTTATTTTGTTTTTAATTTTAAACTGCGAAAATAAATGAAAAACAGGGAACACCGCTTTTAACTGAAAAACATCCTTTTATTAATGATGCAAAATTCTGCAAATTTAAACATGAGGTGGCCCTTACAATGGACCATTACGTGTCGGGCAACACGCATGGTTCGCATGCAAATAAGAAAGAAAACAAGAAAAATATTACTCTTCGAGGAGAGTGACCCGGATGATTTCTTCGGCCTTCCAGTTGTGGATTTCCATCCCTGGTTCGCACGGCGTTATCCACCGGTTCATGTCACAGTCGCTGTCAGCGTCTTCATCCATCATACAGACGTGATCCGGATCCAGCATTCCGGCACTCGTAAAAGTTACTGACGCACGACGTCCTCTTCCTCGTCCCAAGCCTCGGCCCGGTTGATATCCAACCCCAAAACGGTCTTTTTTCTCAGGGACCTCCATTATCCTGCCCCAGCCTGGAGCTTCTCCGCTTTTTACTACCTCAGCAGCCTGCTTGTACGAAGCGATGGACGGTTTCTCTTCCTCTTGCTTGGCGAACAAAGCATTCTCCACCCTGACGGTTTCAAATGCCTGACTCGGCGTTTCCCATATCTCGCCGTCCATCTCAACATACTTGAACGAAGACAGGTGGCTGACAAAGATGTCTTCCTCTCCGCAAACAGTAACGACTTGGCCTCCCCAGACATACTTCAGCTTCTGGTGCAAAGTCGACGTAACTGCCCCCGCAGCATGAATCCATGGGCGACCCAACAAGCAACTGTAAGCTGGTTGGATGTCCATAACATAGAAGGTTGACTTAAACACCTCCGGGCCAATCTTCACTGGCAATTCCACCTCCCCAAACACGGCCCGTTTTGACCCATCAAACGCCCGCACTATCAAATCAGTCGGGGTCAAAATCAGCCCATCACAGTTTAGCTTTGCCAAGGCTTTCTTCGGCAACACATTTAATGAAGAGCCGGTATCAATCAACACATGCGAAAGCACGGCTCCTTTACATTCCATTGCAATGTGTAAGGCTCGGTTATGATTCCTTCCATCTACGGTCAAATCCATATCAGTAAAGCCCAACCCATGGCTAGCATGCACGTTGGATACGACCGTCTCTAACTGGTTGATTGTGATCTCCTGAGGCACATAAGCTTTCTTCAATATTTTCAACAAAGCTTCCCTATGACCCTCAGAACTCAACAGCAGTGAAAGAATAGAGATCTTAGAAGGAGTCTGCTGCAAGTGATCAACCAGCTTGTACTCTGACTTCTTGATAATCCTCAGAAATTCCTCAGCTTCATCATCAAATTTACTATCCGACCCCGCAGGCGTCGGTGTCGTCACAGGAGTACCTTCATTATTCACCCCAGCCTTTCCCTTTGCCCTGGCTAAAGCCTCGGCCTTTTCTTTTTTCTCTTTTTCTTCCTCCCCCCTCCTCAATGCATCGGGAGCAAACAACCTACCGCTGCGAGTGAAACCGCTGGGACCGGCACTATCCACTTTTAGCACGGTGGTTTCGCTAGCAGATGGCTCCTCAACCTTCTCACCGTTACAGTATACCTCTCCCCCATAATGCCATGGCACGGCATCCTCTTTGTCGTATGGAATTGGCCCAGGTACCGTGATGGTAACTGGAGCCTCCTCCACCAGGTTAGACAAATCCACCGGATCATAGTATATAGTTATGGTGGAGACCTCTTCCTTCTTTCCTTCCGTCCTCTCGACCACAATCTCACCACCGTCCATCAGACCCTGGACATGCTTCCTCAGAAGCTCACAACCTTTCGTAGAAATAGTGCACTCAGCACACTCAAACCCACAGCCCGGGTAAACCCCATTCATCAGCAGTTGTCTTTTCAACTCAACCAAAGGCGTCTTCAACTGATCGACCTCAGACAGCCCCACTCTATCTTCCACAGAAATAGCGTTTACTCCCCTCTGACCATGCGCAGGCATGGGATTTGCATTTACGTTGGGAGAAGGCGCAAAGTTGATTGCTTTGGAATCCACTAGGTCCTGGACTACGTGCTTAAAAGCTTTGCAGTCCTCAATATTATGCCCGGGCGCCCCCGAGTGGAATTCGCACTTAGCATTTTCATTGTAACTGGGCGGCCTCTGATCAGGTCTCAAAGGCGCCAGCGTCCTCAGTTGCACCAGCCCGAGATCCAGAAGCTTCTTCAACAGAAACGAATAAGTCACTGGAGGCCTGTCGAATTGTCTATCATTCGCTCTGCCCCTGACCTGGTATCCAGCCCTCTGGGGCCTCTGTTGGAACGGTTGTCTTTGTTGCTGCTGTTGTTGTTGCGGTTGTGCTGACTGAGACTCAGCAGGAATTGTTACTGCAGCATTGTGCTGGAAGTAACGGTCCCTACTGGGTCCGCGCTGTGTATAAACTGCACTGGTGTCTCCTTCCTTCTTTCTCTGACCGTTATTACCGAACGGTTTCTTCGTTCCTGAAGAAGACGCAGATGCACCACCCTGGATTTTACCCAGCTTCAACCAACTTTCGATTCTTTCTCCTGCCACCACAATGTCAGAGAAATTGGTGACAGGGCAACCCACCATTCTTTCTGCAAACGGCCCCTGCAGGGTCCCCATGAACAAATCGGACATCTCTCTGTCCACCAGAGGAGGTTGCACCCTTGCAGCCAGTTCTCTCCACCTCTGCGCATACTCCTTGAATCCTTCGTTATGCTTTTGAGACATACCCTGCAGCTGGGTACGACTCGGAGCCATATCAGCATTAAATTGGTATTGCTTAAAGAAAGCATCTCCCAAATCTTGCCAGCTTTTGATATCGGACGATCTCAACTTGGTGTACCATTCCAAGGAGCCTCCAGACAGGCTATCCTGGAAAAAGTACATCCACAGTTTTTGATCCGCGGTGTATGCCGAGATTTTGCGGACAAATGCCTGGAGATGAGTTTCCGGGCAAGAACTGCCATTGTATTTGTCGAACGCAGGCGCCTTGAACTTCTGAGGAATGACAATCCCCTCCACCAGCCCCATGTTGGACATATTTACCACCCCAGGCGTGGCATAGCTCTCCAGCACTTTGATTTTCTCAGCCAGCAGCTGGATTTCCTTATTCTGAGGAGGAATGTCGTAAGGCACAAAAGGCTCATTTCGCATAGAGAACTGGTCAGCCTCTCTATCTTCCTCCTGATCTTCGTCAAACCCATAAAACGGAGGCACAAAGTTGTCTTTCATATTCTGACTAGGCCCAGGTTGACCAGCAGCACCAGCATTATTCACCAGACCAACTGTTGTCCTCTTTCCACCATCACGAGATCCCTGCCCCTGGTTGGAGACTCCATCCAGGTTGACCCCACTGTTCTGAGCAGAAACCCGCTCGAGTTTCTCAACTTTATCTGCGAGAGCCTTCTGACCAATGGCAAAACCTTGCATTATATTGATCAGCTCGGTCATTTTCTCCTTCAATTCCAGCATATCAGCACTGGGAAGCTCCATGAGTCTGGGAGTGTTTCTTCTTGTGTAATATCGGTGAGGGCGAGTTGAGTGCAGGGGTACTACTCTTCGAGCGCGAGCAATGGTTCCTGTTTACAAACAAGCACGTTAGTAATAGTCACCTGCAAAATAAAACACAAGTTATCATGATTAATGCATGTATGCAGTGCATATCCATATGAAGGACACTTTGTCTCTCGACCCTGGCATCATCGAGACAAATAATAATCCGGCATCAATATTCTGATTAGCAGTGTTTGATTTTGTCGTGCAGATCGGAGATATGCGATTTAGCAAGAATACCCCCAACCATGTGTGTGCTTGTGTAAGTGCATACAGTAAAGCAAATAAAGCTTGTCACCCAATCACTGAATAGAAACCATCATTACATAACCAAAAAGTGCACAATCGGTGCAATAGTCATACATCAGATCAAATATCAAATACAATCCTCCGGAATAGAAAAGAAATACAGACAAAGTGAATTCCGTCAACAAGCCTGACGGTAATTCAACACAAATGAAGGATCTAGCTAGATGAGGGTCCCACAGATGGCCTTATCTCGCCTTCCATCCTTGCGAACTCTGCGGCGAACCTGAGCTCTATGTTCTCCTGCTGTAGTCTTCCAACTTCCTTCTGATGAATCTTCATCTGCCTGAAGTAGTGGTCTCTCTCTGCCATGTTATGATCTCTCTCGGCCCTGATCTTTGCCTTTTCCGCTTCCCACTCTGCAGCGAGGACTCTGGCTCTCTCATCTCTCTGATCCCTGATTAGGATTTGCCTCCTCTTCTCATCTTCAATCACCTTTGATGCTCTGAACAGCTTCTCCTTTGTGATGTCATGCTCCCGGTTGGACGATGCTAAAGCTTGGCTGATCTTCCCATAATAGGCTGTATCCATCTCAAATCGCTTGGTCTCCAAAGCATGCCGCTTATCCTGATCTTCCATCTTCGCTTTGAGCTCCTGATTAGCTCTCTGAACCCGAGCAACACTCATCTCCAATTCCGTCTTCTCTGCAAGTAGCTGATCTCGTTCCCGCTTCATCTCTAAGAACTCATCCATACTAACAGTAGAAGGAGTCTCCTCAACCAACGGATACCACGGATCGACCATAGGAAATGGTAGACAAGTAAGCTCCACTCTCTTTCTGAGCCAATCATCGAACGGAGGAAAAGATCTGTTGTTAGCTCTACCCCAGGAAGCCTTGCCCTTCCTCTGAATGCTGCGCCATGCATCGGATACCTGCTTTACCCTATCCTGGTTACCCTCAACCGGGAAGTACACAGATTCCTGAATCTCACTCTTGTACGGTGGAAGCTCCATAGCGAATCCCATTTGCCTCTTAAGAAGTGTCGGGTTGTAATTGATGCAACCCTGAACCCCTATAAGCGGCACATTAGGAAAACCCCTGCAACTGCAGATAAAGTCCTGTCCAACTCCACTACTGTGAGTCCAATCTATGTCCTTAGCCCTCAAGCCCATCAGTTTGGTCGCCCAAGTAACATTCTGGCCCAGAAGAACAAAAGCACCCTTGGATGGTAAGTAACCCATAAACCACTTGACCAATAACTGCGCGCAGCATCGAATCAAACCCCCACGCCTCTTCTCATTCCGGTTATGAACCGAATAATAGACATCTCCAATCAATGTAGGGATAGGATTCCTTCGAATAAACAGGCGGATGGCATTGATATCCACAAAGTTCTTCTGGTTGGGAAACAAAATGATCCCATAAATGCTCGCCGCAACCAGAGCACAGACAGCTTCCCAATTCCCCAATTCTGACTGCTCTTTAGCCTTAGCCTCTAGGAAACTCAGATGAAAACCAGGCAGCTTACCCTTCTCCTTCAGATTACTCTTCACTTCCTCTGGACTCAGATAGAAAGCACGGGAAATCCCACCAATATCAGGTTCTTCCTTAGTAACACGGAAAGGAACTTGATCCCTGATCTGGATATTCAAAATATCAGCATAATCTTCCAACATCGGCCCTAGCACGTAATCGGGGAAGACGAAACATCTCAGCTCGGGATCGTAAAACTGAAGTAGAGTATGGATGGCGCTCCTGTCTCTGTCCATGAGCCTGAAAACCATCTTCAGAATACCCCCATACACCGCACGAAACAACCCCACATGGTCAGGAGTGATCAACGCTATCATATCCTTCAACACACTGATATCCGGGTCAAAGAAACTGTAAGCAACATCATCCTTCAAGCCGGGTCTTCTCATCTCTGAATAGAAAGTCTCTCAGCCAAGATCTCGATCCAAAGGGTCCCTGCATATGGGTAAACATGTGTTAGATGTAATTAATGCAAGATGCAATGATGCTGATGAATGAATGCAATGCGTTGCCATCCTCCAAGCCATCTGGTCATCTGCACTGAATCTGGGCTCTGAATTGATCATAACCATCTGAGGAATACACAATCACAATTCTGACCCACGGGTTCCGAAATAAACGGAAGACAGATACATCATCATCACCACTGGTCTCTGATCAGACACACCATCACCATCTGAATCGGCCCAGGGAATCCGAAATAAACGGGTCCCCACTGATAAATATCTCGGCCCGGGGAATCCGAAATAAACGGATCCCCACTGATAAATCACGGACAGCACTCCGGCGTCACGGCAACAAATAACCATAAATCCGACTCATAAATATGTCTCTGAATCACAGCTCAAAAGGTCACCATCTGATTATGCATCTGAACAAACAACCTCCCCTCACAGGTTAATTCTAAACAGGTCATCCTAAGGCGGATAATAGTCTCAACGATCGGGCGGAGATACTCAATGGGTTTGCCCTTGCGGGTGTGCCATTGTAGCTCCCTTAAGATCGTCTAAACCAAAGATCCGGGAAATGATCGGTCATCAGAGTCAACAGCCCAAAAGAGATAACCCAACCAAAGTGGAGAACCCCACTGGAAGAGCACTTCTCAGATGAACCTCATCCGACTTGTGGTATGTCACGTCGCAACAATATGCCCAACCGACACATGAGCGACATGAGACCACGCTAATCCTAGGTGTACACTCGGGCCTGGGTTTTAGCCCCACTCAGAACACCCACCCCACACAACAAAACCACCTGCAGAGGACAGCAACAACATGATAGTATGATGCATGCAAACATTTAATGCAAGTATATAAACAATGGTTAGTATAATAAATGCAATAAATAAACAATACAAGCAACCAAACCTATACTAAAGCGCTAGGAGAGACTCGCTTAGGGACCATGGACCAGCATAGGTCAACATGCTCAAATCCCCAGCAGAGTCGCCAGCTGTCGCATCCTGCGAAAAATCAACCGGCGAGCCTAAAAGAAAACACACAGAGCCGCCACTAAGCGTTATTTATCCCAAGATAGGGAAAGGAAACGCTCAGAGAAACCTGGAAAGACATGGTCTCGCGACCAAGACAATGGGTTCGGGAGTCGGTTACGCGAGGGGAAGGTATTAGCACCCCTCACGTCCGTCGTACTCGACGGGATCCACGTTCTAGAAAGATAAGGTTGCTATAAACATACATCACACACACACACGGGGACGCAGGTGGGGTTAAGAAGAAAGGGCTCGATAAGGTATCGCACCTTATGCCTACATATCTTGTCTGGAACAAGAATCAGAGCCACTGTAGTTCGGCTTACACACGCCAAACAACACAAAACAATCATACAAAGGGGGTGGCAAACATGGAGCCCGACAACCACTGGATGGAATTACGTCGGCATCCGAACCAAAATATGTACAAAACGGCAAACGTGGAGCCCGACTGCCAATCACTGGGCTTACGTCGGCATCCGAACCCAAACAATCAATAGCAAGTAAACACACGCAAAAAAGAAAAAGGTTGCCCGGAGTGGTCTCGCACGACCACCTGCCTACATACCTCGTCTGGCACGAGGATCAGGGCGATGTAGTTCCCCTGAACGGGACTGAATTGCTAACCAGAAACCGGGGAAAGATACACAACTAGGGAGCTGAGACTCGAGCCTAATGTTGTCATGCATCGTTAACCCTAAGTTCGGTTTTCTATCCTACTTGCATAAGCAAACTAACCTAACCAGGAAAGAAGCTAGCACACAAGCATACAATCATATATCATCAAATGAGAACAGGTATCCCAAACAAGCATGTCAATCAGATATCCACATAACACGCACTATAGCCAAACAAGGGGCTCAATCAATCAGGTTTGACCGCCGAAGCGAGTCGTCTGTACAGGCTGGTTTTGCTCTTAACCTTGCCATTACGAGGCTAAGGTGAAGCAGATGAAAGGATGAAGTGAGGATCAGACCTCACGGCTCTTATCCCTAACCAGGGAGAGCTGACAAATGAGCATGGGTCCAGAATAGGGGAACCCTTCTATACTCGATGACTCTGACTCAACAGATCTTGGGCTTTTGATCTCAATGCTACAACCATGTAATGGGAGCAAGGAGAAGACTCACTGAATAGTGGGGGACAGGTTGCTTGTCCCTACCTTCCACCAATTGCCTTACTCGAAGGGCTTTTCCTGCTTGGCTTAAAAATAAACATACACAAGCATTGCCTCTTAAGGAGGACTTCAGACATTTATTTGCCCGGCCCGGTAGCAGCCGGGTCTCCAGACTACATGAAGTCAAGAAGACCTACCTCAATGCAAGTTGCTTAAGCAACGCAAAGCAAAAGTTCGCAAGGAATTGAGCAGCTAAAGGTACCTGTACAAAAGTCAAACAGAATCAGCATCTACTTTCACAAACAGACAACAATATAATGATCAATTAACCAAGTACAATTATACTCATAATGAGGTGCATAGCACAAGGCTCACATGTACCAACATCCTACAAAACAAATACATTAGTCATATGTGTCAAGTAACACAATCCATAATGTGGAGCAAATCTCCTTAATCATTATCTTTAACCTGAAAAGGTACAATCACACTCCAAGGTAAGTACTATGACCACTAGGACTAGCCTAGGGTCAAAAAGATGGAAAAATCCTAAAACAGCAGCCAATTCATGATGAAAACCAAGTAATATCAAATACAAAGGGATCCCAATTGGTCCCATATTCAAACTATGTTCCTATTTTAAATTATGCAACCTAGAAGGCAAATGAAGCAATGTTGAGTCTCATACAAACAACCAGCAAGATCATATCCAACCACATGTCAAAAAGGATCCAAAAAATCCACAAAAATTCTATCCTATTCAGAGGGTATTCAACAGGTCACCTATTAAATTTCAAGTCATTTGGCCTAATAGATCAATAGGAATTAATTAAACATGGTACAGCATGCAAAAACAACATCAAATGAAGTCAAAATTTATACACCAACTTCAATCTAATGGTAAACAGCAATGGTGCATCATAAATCAGTAGGACCAAAGCCAAAAGCTACATTAATGTGTCAGGAATTATGCTATAAATTTTCATGTCCATTGGATTAATTATGAGGATATGGCAACATAAATGCTAAAGGTTACACCAATGGAACTCTAACATGCTAGGCAGTAAGAAAAAATACTAATCAAATCGAAAATGGATTGTAAAAATCCACAAAAATTATCAGTGATAGCTAACATGTTAAACAAGCTTCATGCAAAAAAATAGGGTCATTGGCCAATGGGAAGCATGGAAAAATATTTGGGGAATTCAGCATGCCAAACTATGTCACATATATACATATCCAATTTCAATAATTCATATATAATAAACCATAGGCCCTAAAATTACCAAGCCTATGTCAAAAAATCCAGAAGGATGTCTAGAATTAGTGTCTCAATTCTCACTTAATTTGGATTAAGCATGTGGTTTCTATAATTAAAATGGTACAATATGTGAAAATATCATATATCAAAACATCTCTATGACTATTTACTTTTCTACCAAGCACTATTTATTTTTCATTTTTTATAAAATAATAGAGGAAAAAATATGATTAACAAAAAAAGTGTGGTATTTTTTGGATTATTTTTGAGCGTTATATGATTTTTTAAGGTTTTAAAATATTTATTTAATAATTATTTAGAAATTATAATAGGATTTATTTAATTTAATTTAGACTGATAGCATAAAGCGTAATTATTAAACTTTCAGTCAAAACGGTGCGCTTCAGTTAGATTGGAACGGACGGTGGAGATTCATTCTGGGCCACAAACACGAAACGGATGTGCAACCGCGAACGGGACGGATCAAATGGAGCGAAATTCCCAGAATTTCTTGAGCTCCATCGTCTTCCTCAAGGTGTTCTTCATCTGGAAACGCAGGGTTGGAATGAACGGCCATGGAAATTCACAAGATGCATACCGGTCGGACCGGTTTTCCCTCTTGAGCACGAATACACAATCAATTTCAACAATAGATTCATACACAGTGCAAATCGACGGAAGAAAGGAATTGCTACAAAACCTAAATTCACAATAACTCATGCAATTTCCAGCAATTCTACAATCCAATATTTGTTATACAATCTACAAACATCAATCTACAAAATCCCTAGCTCAATTTGACGAAACACAAGATTCGATTTCCAACCTTTCTTGCGATGCGATGCGGATTCGGCGCGATTGAAGCTTGAGACGCGCGAACAGATGCAGCGATTAGCTGTAGGAGGTGCGTGGAGTCTTCGATTCAGCTCGAAGTCGCTTGGATCGTCAAGAATCCGTGACTGTTGTGGAAGAAACTTCTTTCTACGGTTGCGAAATCTCGCGTATTGAGCTTCGAATCCTGCAAACAGAAACTCAACAACAAGTATAATTGACGAATCCACCAAGAATTCGCATCAAGCTTCAAGGATCGTCGATGAATTGGTGAAAAAAGGTCGTTGATGAAGAAAAAATGTGAGCCAGCTCGAGAGCTTTTTGCTTCTTTTTGTTATATGGAAATTGAGATTGTGAAGAAGAAAGTGATTGTGAGAGAGTGATCGTGAGAGAGTGATTTCTTTTTGTGAAGGTGATTTTGCTGCTGTTAGCTTTTTTTCTTTTTTCTGTTAGCTGCAAAAAAAATGATTGTGTAGAAGTTTTTCAAAATTGTGATTGAGAGAGAGTGATTGTGAGAGAGTAATTTTGTGAGAATTGATTTTGCAGAGAATGATTTTTTTTTTTGCAGAAAAAAAAATGTGAGAATTGGGATTAGAATTATTCTGTTAGATTGTGGGAAAAAAAATTTGCAGAAAAAATGATTTCTTTGCTGTTAGCTTTTTTTCTTTTTGTTAGTAATTAAAAAATATATGCAATGCTTAATCTAACACTAATTATAATTAACCAAAAATGAATTAGTGGGAAATGGTTTATGTGTCAAATTTGGATTTTAAGCTCTTGAATTTAGAAGCATATTCTGCAGAAAATTAACACTTGAAACCAGTCCAAAATATCATTTGGGAGCTGTTGGTATAAGCCTTGTTTGCAAATTCCCAATATTTTCCAATTTCACCATGTGAAGGCTTATGTGTCCATTTTTCCAATTCATTTTCAAATCCAATTCTCAAACCGCAAGGCCTAGGCATGTTGTGAATATTCCAACAAATTTCAAATGCCATTTGTGAGGTGTTGCAAAAATCCCCACTCAAAAATTCCAATTATTTCACAAGTTGGACGATTTTGCCCCTGGTTCAATTAACAGTCCAGTTGAAAAGTGACTTTTTGCATTGGCCATTTTTGGGAAAATCCAATGATGCACCCTCAAAGTACATGTCAAATGGAGTTTGTGCATATAAAGAACTTGCAATTTGGACAAAGTATGTGGTAGTTATGGCCTCCTGATTACGGGTCTTTTCCGAAATTCACTGAGCCATATCTTGCAAACCGTACATTGGATTTTCAAGTTCTTGGACTTTTTGGAAATGTGAGAACAAGATCTACATCTGTCATGTTGAACAATTTTTCATTTGAAGCTTCCTTGGACTTCTGTTTTTGAGGTCAAAAACTTTCCACTTTTGGAAACTTCAGTTACCAGTCACCTGCTATTTTTGGCAGTTTTTGTCCTGACTTGATTTTCTTCATTTTTAAGCTTTGAGATGTCATTTAACACTTGTTCCAACATGAATGAAGTGTATCCAACTCATTTCCACCTCCACATCCATCAGATCAAGCACAGTTGACCACAGTTGACTTTTCAACTGACAGATGAATTGGGCAATGCACAGATCAAATTGAACCCCAATTCTCAACTGAAATGGCTCAAGGGTGACACCCTAGCCTCAATAATCACCATTTAACCATATAATGAACCTCATCTCCATCTCAAACACCATCTCCTGATTAAACCCTGATTGGCCCAATACAACTGATCAGGGTTGACCAGTGGTCAAAACCCTAACCTCAAGGAATCTTCTCCAATCTTCTGATGACATCCAACCATGATGATGATGATGTATCGATTCAATCAACATGAAGACCAATACCCTTGGGAGTCACAAAACCCTAATTCACAGCCCAATCCTCAGATGGCCCATGATCAATCAGTACAACCCTAGGCTTGCACTTTTGACTTCCTCATCTTCTGATCAAGACTTGGGAGAATGGCTTGCATAATGTAACCACATGATATGCAACATGAACTGCCTAATGTCCTAAAATGCAATGCAAATATGTTAATGCTAGTCCCAAGAGAGGAGGGCAAATTTTGAGGTGTTACAATAATCATAATCAGTAATTCCACTCATTCACTTGTTTTGGCTTTGTCCATTAATCTTTTCATACATGAGCTATAGGTTTGATTTATCTTAGTGGTTGATGTTAATCTCACCTTCTGTCTTTAGTGATTGAATTGTAAGTCTTCCTCGCCTATTATAGGGTTAACCCCTCCCTGGCCAGTTGAAGCTGTTCTCACATGGTGGACGTTGTTGTTTGTATAAGGTTGAGTTTTCTCCCGTGGATAACGTAAGACCTAGGGTTTGTGTTTAAAATTGAACCTAACCCACTTTTGGAAATCTTTTAGCCGAACTACGGCGTTCTGATCCTTACCTTTGATGGAAGGTACGTAGGCAACGGGTTCATCCGTTCGAACCCAATAACCCAATAATAATAAAAATGTACATTCTTTTCTCACCATCCCAATCATGTTTGCACAATCTTTTGTCATAACAAATAATAATTTTGCATAACAAGTGTGAAAAGGGCTCCCTAGGAGTACCTAGGACGTAGTGGGTGCCTAACACCTTCCCATTGCGTAATTTACCCCTTACCCAGACTCTCTGATCTTTTTATTAGTTTTCTACGTGTAAAACTTCTTAGGCTTTTGTTCGCTTTTTAGCCAGTCCTTTGGATAAATAAAAGTGCGGTGGCGACTCGAAATTTTTCATGTATCTCTTAGCTTATGATTTAATCGATAGATCATATAGCGACGAATACACCGCTACAGAAAAGTGGCGACTCTGCTGGGGATTCTCACCAGAATCCTTGGTGGTATTGCCTACTTTTCACCTTTGTTGTGCTATATTGTTATTGTTTATCTGACATATTTTTGTACAATTTGGGATCACTGTATTGATTGTAATGTGTGAATTGCTTGATATACATTTGCTGTTTGTTTGGTGATCTGTGAGATGAGTTCTATACCCGAACTCGAGTGCTCTCTAGGATAGGAGAATGGCATAGTCTTGTCGACTGGTGTGGAGTAGTCCTTAGCCAGTTGACTTGCGAGTCCATTCACTTGGTGGAGGTCATGTTGAACTAATAATGTCACACAAGTTATTTGTGGTTAGGCATTATTCTTTCAATCATGTTCCGTAGAAGCCAAGGACCTTAGTTTACCAAACCCCCTTGGCCTATTTTTAGGACCGTAGTGCGGAGGTCGTTCAGATGTCAGTTCTGATACGATTGTCACGCGATACTACACTCATAAGAGTTTCTCTTGAGAATATTCTTGGAATACGAGTATTCGTTCCTCCGAAAATATTCGAAAGATGGAACGATGATTATGGGAACCTCTGATAGAACATGTCTGGCAGGTTTAAACCCTAGTACACTCCCTTTGGGTGGTTCTTAACCGAGACTCCATGCTCGTGACTCTCAACAAACCCGTGATTCGTGGTTGAGTCGTTCAAGCATTGTTAATATCAATGGATCCCGGATCAGGTGTAAAACCTAAAATCCATCAAAGCGGCTGGTTGATATTAGGAATGTTTGAACCGGTTCATGTACCGTTAATATCAATGGAACTTGGGTGTCGATAAGGTGAAAAACCTAAATCCACCAAAATGGATGATTGATATTAGGGATACATAGAGCTTTCCCACGACCTTTGTTTGGTGTGCTTTGTTTGATCCTTGAGTGTGTTTGTTGCATTCATGCATTCACGCATTCATCCGCATTCATGTCATCAAAAAAGAGAAAATTTTTAAGGAACTTAAAGGGTTATTTGCAAAATTTTCAGACATGGAAAGACCAAAAAGGCATACAAAGAAATACAGCTTTAAGCAGCCCGATGTAAAAGAGTTAAGGAATCTGACATCATATGTATTAGATCCCTTGGGTTTCAAAGCTCGATATGGGAAGCTTCTGCCGTTGCTGACTACTCAGGTGGATGAGGGATTGATGAGCACTCTTGCTCAGTTCTATGATCCGCTCTATCATTGCTTCTTATTTCCGGACTTCCAGTTGCTGCCAACTTTGGAAGAATATTCTCACCTTATTGGGATTCCTATTCTGGATCAAGTGCCGTTCAGTGGCTTAGAGAGTATTCCATCTGCTCGAGAGATTTCCAGCCTGTTGCATATAGATGAAGATCTGATTAGAGCTAATCTGACTATCAAAGGCGGAATTCAGGGTTTTCCTTCCGAGTTCCTTATTGCTCAAGCCACTTTCTATGGGAAGGCCATGAGTGAGGATGCCTTTGAGGCTCTATTTGTGTTGCTTATCTATGGATTGGTGCTATTTCCCAACTTTGACAAGTTCGTCGACATGAATGCCATTAGGATCTTTTCAGTCCTTAATCCGGTTCCGACCTTGTTGGGTGATGCATATGTCTCTATGCATCTGAGGAATATGAAGAATGGAGGAGTCATTGTCTGCTGCTTACCCCTGCTGTACAAGTGGTTTATTTCGCACTTGCCGCAGACAGTTGCTTTCAAGGAGAACAAAGGATGTCTACGGTGGTCTCAGAGACTCATGTCTCTCACCAATGATGATATCACCTGGTATGATCGCGTGTACGATACCGTCCAGATCATCAATTCTTGTGGTGAATTCCCCAATGTGCCTCTTCTTGGTACATGTGGTGGGATTACCTACAACCCTACGCTTGCACGTCGTCAGCTTGGGTTCCCCCTAAAGGATAAACCCCATAACATTCTGTTAGAAGGAGTATTCTTTCAGGAGGGTAAAGATCCCCAAGGCCTGAAAGCCAGATTCGTCCGCGCTTGGCGCAATATTCGCATAAAGAGTAGGAATGAATTGGGTCCGAAGAACTGCATTGCTTTGGAGCCTTACACCTCTTGGGTCAGACAGAGGGCTGCCACCTACCTGATGCCATATGATCATCCGAGACCTACACTGTTGGATGTGGCTGGGCCTTCAACCCTCCCTACCCAACGTGTAGAGGAGTTGAGAGAAGAAGACCTTTCGCGTGCCTGGATCCGCGAGAGAGAGGAATTGCTGCAGCAGCTCAAGGAGAAAGATGATATGATTGAATTTCTCGAGCACCGAGTGATCGATGATCCGAACGACACTTGGACTTCTCTGCTTCCTCAGTCTTCCAAATTCTGGAAAAGGAAGTATGATCAACTTGCAAAGGAGAAAGCTGATATGGAGGCCGCCTATGAGAGAGAGATCAAGAAGTTGTACACTTCTCGTCTTCCAGCATCCCGAGCTGTTAGGGATCCATAGGATGTTATTTACCTTTTCTCTTTGTAATATTTAAAAGAATGCTGTACTTCTTTGTCTTAATATTTTGAATGAAATACTTTCCATGAGCAATTAAGATGTTTAAATATTCAAAATATTGCAAACAAAACCCTAAGGGTTCCTTGAAAATCAAAGCATTTGCACAAAGCATTTCATGCATCATTCCTGCATAAACAGGTACTCTTTTCTGGTCTTCCGGTTCTAACCTTTGCTCTTCATTTATTTTGAAGACAAGCTGACTCATCGGTATTATACGCGAGTCAACTCTGCAAGAATCATGGAGCAATTGGAACAAGAGAATCAGAGTTTGAGAGATGAAGTCGCCAGACTTGGCGCTCTGATGGAGCAACTTCTTGCTGCCCAGAATCAGCCTGCTCCTCAACAACCAGCAACTCCGGTTCAGCGGACGGTTATATCTGAAATAGCTACTACATCGGTGCCTGTCAGTGCCCAGCAGCCTAATGCCATGCCTCCCGGTTTTCCTTGGGGGATGCCTCCTGGCTTCATGCCCGATCTGCCAGCTCCTACGTTTGCTCAAATGCCGGCATCTAGCCCGGTCCCTATTCCTGTTCCTCCTGTCGTGCATACCATGCCGAGGGTAGACGACACCATTTATCACTCTGAAGCGTCTGAGGGCTCAGATGTTCATGAGAAAATGGATGCAATGAACGATCAATTCCTTGAGCTGAGAAAGGAATTGAGAACTCTCAGAGGCAAATATCTCTTCGGTAAGTCAGCAGCCGAACTTTGCTTGGTTCCCGGTGTGAAAATACCAGTCAAATTCAAGGTCCCAGACTTTGAGAAGTATAAAGGGAACACTTGTCCTTTGGCACACTTGGTCATGTATGCCAGAAAGATGTCCACGCAGACAGACAACGATCAACTCTTGATCCACTACTTCCAAGACAGTTTGTCTGGTGCTGCCCTCCGTTGGTACATGAGCTTGGACAGTGTCAACATCCGCTCTTTCAATGATCTTGGCGAAGCTTTCGTCAAGCAATATAAATATAACGTTGACATGGCGCCTGACAGAGATCAACTCAGGTCTATGTCACAAAAGGACAAAGAGACGTTCAAAGAGTACGCCCAGAGATGGCGTGAACTGGCAGCTCAGATCACTCCACCATTAGAGGAGAAGGAGATGACCAAGATCTTTCTGAAGACTCTTGGGTCATTTTACTATGAGAGAATGGTGGCCAGCGCTCCCTCTGATTTCACCGAGATGGTGAACATGGGGATGCGTCTTGAAGAAGGTGTCCGCGAAGGACGGTTAGCCAAAGATGATGGTTCTTCCTCTAAACGGTATGGAGCGTTTAAGAGGAAAGAAGGTGAAGCGCATGCTGTGCAGTCTCAGCCCAAGCATCGAAGACCCTCTGTTCAGAGGAAGCCTGCACATCATTCCAAACATCAGCATCAGGTGGCTAGTGTGGCTCCTGTATTCAAGGATAATGCTCAGCAGTATCAGCACCAGCAGCAATATCCACAACCGCAATATCAACAGCAACAGCAACGTCCACAGCAACAGGCTTACCAGCCTCGTGGAAGTACAACCAATCAAGCTAATGTGAACTATGATAGGAAGAAGGTCAGCTTCGACCCTATTCCGATGACATATACCGAGCTTTATCCCTCCTTGTTGGAGAGGAAGTTGGTTTCTCCTAGGGATCCTCCTGCTATTCCTGCCAATCCGCAATGGTGGTACAAACCAGACCAGCATTGTGTCTACCATTCCGGTGCTCCGGGCCACAATGTAGAGAACTGTTTCCCGCTGAAGAGTAAGGTTCAAGACCTTATGAGAAGTGGAATTCTGAGTTTTGAAGACTCAAACCCAAATGTCACCAGGAACCCATTGCCTTCGCATGGGAAATCTGTGAATATGATCCAGGAAGACCTTGGGAAATACAAGGTGAAGTACATCAGTCATATCCGGCAATCGTTGGTTGATTTACATAAAATGCTGTGTCAGCACAGTTATTTGGAGCATAACCACGATAAGTGCCGTGTCTGTTCTGTTAACCGCTTGGGTTGTGATCAAGTGCGCTGTGAACTTCAGAAATTGTTGAATGAAGGTACCATTGAGATTCTCCAGAATCGCAATGTGGATGTTGTTGAGCCCGAAGTGAGTGTTATCTCCCCGGTGTTCAAGTTGCCAGAGCCCGTTGTTATTCGCTATAATAGCAACAAGCCCAAGGCTTCCCCTGCTTTGATCATCAAACCAGCCGGCCCTGTGCCGTATTCATCTGATAAAGCCGTACCGTTCCGGTACAATCCTGTTGCTGTCCAGGATGGAGTTGAAGTACCTTTGCCTTCCACATCTGTAACCACTATCGTTGATGTTAGTGGATTGACTCGCAGTGGTCGTGTCTTTTCTGCGCCTGCTAAGGCTGTTGCTTCTGAATCTGTTGAGCGTCCTGTGGGGACTGCTGTGAATGTTCAGAATCCGGCACTTGATGTTGCCCAACCTTCCTCCTCCGTACAAAAGACTCCCATTTCTTCAGGTGGCCCAAGTGGCATTATTGATGAAGAATCTGATGAGATGCTGAGGCTCATCAGAAAGAGTGAGTATAATATTGTAGACCAGCTTCTACACACGCCCTCCAAGATCTCCATTCTTTCTTTGTTGCTGAATTCAGAGCCTCATCGGGAATCTCTTCAGAAAGTCTTGGACCTGGCATATGTCGATCACGACGTCACCCTGGAACAATTTGATAGCATTGTTGCAAACATTACTGCTTGCAACACTCTGAGCTTTTGTGACGCTGATCTCCCTGAGGAGGGAAGAGACCACAACATGGCTTTACATATATCTATGAATTGCAAATCTGATGCAATGTCCAATGTACTGGTGGACACTGGATCGTCCCTTAACGTATTGCCAAAATCCACACTCTCCAGATTGTCATATCAAGGTCCTCCTATGAGGCAGAGTGGGGTTGTTGTTAAAGCTTTTGATGGGTCGCGTAAGACCGTGATTGGGGAAGTGGACCTCCCAATCAAGATTGGACCAAGTGATTTCCAGATCACTTTTCAAGTAATGGATATCCACCCATCATACAGCTGTCTCTTGGGCAGACCATGGATTCACGAGGCCGGCGCCGTGACATCCACCCTACACCAAAAGTTGAAGTTTGTGAAAAACAAGAAATTGGTTGTAGTAGGGGGAGAAAAGGCTCTCCTGGTCAGTAATTTATCTTCTTTCTCGTACATTGATGCAGAGGATGAAGTTGGAACTCAGTTTCAAGCTTTATCTATTGATAAACCAATCGAGAAGAAGTCTCCTTCATTCACTTCCTACCGTGATGCAAAGCTGGCCATTGAATGTGGTGCAGTCGCTGGATTAGGGAAAGTGCTTGAACTTGAAGATAACCGTTCCCGGGCTGGCATTGGCTTTGGTTCTGGGGCATGCAATGAGCAAGGTCTGTTCACTAGTGGAGGATTCATCTATGCTGATCAACCTGCAGAAGAGGAAGCTGCTGCTATCATTGAAGAAGAAGATGCAGAAGATCTGAACAATTTTGTTATTCCTGGTGGTGTCTGCCACAATTGGGTCGCTGTGGATGTTCCTACAGTTATCCATAGATCAGAGTAATTGTTCATTTTGTTTAAAACCCTTCTCCCATGCCAAAAGGAGAAGTGATGACATTGTTGGCAAAGCATATATACAATGATATTTTCATTCAATTTTTTGCATTGTCAAAACATTTGTTTTTCCTTTGTTTTCACTTTTTGCTTTTCTTTATGAAATCAGTGATCACAAAAAACCATAAAAACAAAATAAAAGCTATCAAAGCAACATTTTTCATCTGCATAATGATTTGCTTGTTTAAATGCTGAAGTTTTTTCTTAACCAAAATCATTATGCAGGTTGATCCTAAAACCCATTGAACATAATGATCCAACGCCATCTCCCAATTTTGAATTCCCTGTATTTGAGGCAGAAGAAGATGACGTTGAAGAGATTCCTGATGAGATCACCCGTCTCCTTGAGCACGAAGAGAAGATCATTCAGCCGCATCTCGAAGACTTGGAAACAGTCAACTTGGGATCTGAAGATTGTGGGCGCCTGGTGAAGATTGGGGCACTTCTTGAAGGGTCTGTTAAGGAAGATTTGATCAGCTTGCTACGAGAATATTCAGATATCTTTGCTTGGTCCTATGAAGGTATGCCGGGTTTAGATACAGATATTGTGCAACATTTCCTGCCTTTGAAGCCTGAGTGCGTGCCTGTGAAGCAGAAGCTCAGAAGAACTCATCCAGATATGGCAGTGAAGATCAAAGAGGAAGTTCAGAAGCAAATTGATGCGGGGTTTCTGGTGACTTCGACATATCCTCTATGGGTGGCCAATATTGTGCCTGTTCCTAAGAAGGACGGAAAAGTCCGTATGTGCGTTGATTACAGAGATTTGAATAAAGCTAGCCCAAAAGATGATTTTCCTCTACCACACATTGACATGTTGGTAGACAATACAGCTAAATTCAAAGTCTTTTCCTTTATGGACGGATTTTCCGGATATAATCAAATTAAGATGGCACCAGAGGATATGGAGAAGACAACATTCATCACACCTTGGGGAACATTCTGTTATCGAGTGATGCCCTTCGGTTTGAAGAACGCCGGAGCCACGTATCAACGAGCTATGACTACCTTGTTTCATGATATGATGCACAAGGAGATAGAAGTCTATGTTGATGATATGATTGCTAAGTCCCGAACGGAAGTTGAGCATATTGAGCATTTGTTGAAGCTTTTCCAGCGTTTGAGAAAGTTCCAGCTTCGTCTGAATCCGAACAAATGTACTTTTGGAGTCCGTTCCGGCAAGTTGTTGGGTTTTGTGGTAAGTGAAAGAGGTATTGAGGTTGATCCTGCAAAGGTCAAAGCAATACAAGAGATGCCCGCACCCAAAACTGAGAAGCAAGTCCGAGGTTTTCTTGGCCGCTTGAACTACATTTCCAGATTTATATCCCACATGACTGCCACATGTGCGCCGATATTCAAGCTCCTCCGGAAAGATCAGTCTCATGATTGGACCGAGGATTGCCAGAAAGCTTTCGACAGTATCAAAGATTATCTGTCTGAACCTCCGATTTTGTCTCCGCCAGTAGAAGGAAGACCTCTGATTATGTACTTAACAGTTCTTGAAGACTCGATGGGTTGTGTACTCGGTCAACAAGATGAATCAGGGAAGAAGGAGTTTGCTATATACTACCTCAGTAAGAAGTTTACTGATTGTGAGTCTCGGTACTCTATGCTTGAGAAGACGTGCTGTGCTTTAGCTTGGGCAGCTAAGCGTTTGCGCCAGTACATGATTAATCATACAACTTGGTTGATATCCAGAATGGATCCAATTAAGTATATCTTCGAGAAGCCTGCTTTAACTGGGAGGATTGCCCGTTGGCAGATGTTATTGTCTGAGTATGATATTGAGTATCGAGCTCAGAAAGCTATCAAAGGTAGTATCTTGGCTGACCACCTAGCGCACCAGCCAATTGAAGATCATCAGTCTGTTCAGTATGACTTCCCTGACGAGGAAATTCTGTATTTGAAGATGAAAGATTGCGATGAGCCTACACTTGATGAAGGTCCAGAACCTGGTTCCAGATGGACGATGGTGTTTGATGGCGCTGTTAATCAATATGGAAATGGAATTGGGGCAGTAATTGTTAATCCCCAGGGATCGCACATTCCATTTACAGCAAGGCTAACCTTCAAATGCACGAATAATATGGCGGAGTATGAAGCCTGTATTATGGGACTTGAAGAATGCATTGATTTGAGAATCAAATATCTTGATGTCTATGGTGATTCAGCTTTGGTTGTCAATCAGATCAAGGGTGAATGGGAGACGAATCAACCAGGTCTCATCCCATACAGAGATTATGCAAGGAGAATTTCAACTTTCTTCACAGAAGTTGAATTTTACCATATTCCTCGAGAGGATAATCGGATGGCAGATGCCCTTGCTACACTTGCTTCTATGATAGTTGTCAGATGGTGGAATGATGTTCCCAACATTACTGTGATGCGCTTGGACAGACCCGCTCACATATTTGCAATTGAAGAAGTGAAAGATGACAAGCCTTGGTATTTTGATATCAAGAATTTCCTCCAGAACCAGGTCTACCCGCCTGGGGCATCTGTGAAAGATAGGAAAACTTTGAGAAGGTTGTCAGGCAGTTTCTACCTCAGTGGTGAAGTGCTGTACAAGAGAAATTTTGATATGGTTTTGCTCAGATGCGTGGATAGACACGAAGCAAACCTGTTGATGACTGAGGTCCATGAGGGTTCATTTGGTACTCACTCCAATGGACATGCCATGGCTAAGAAAATGTTGAGAGCAGGCTACTATTGGCTGACAATGGAGTCTGACTGTTGCAAGTATGTGAAGAAATGCCACAAGTGTCAAATTTATGCGGATAAGATTCATATTCCTCCGACACTCCTGAATGTGATTTCATCACCATGGCCTTTCTCTATGTGGGGAATCGACATGATCGGCATGATTGAGCCGAAAGCGTCCAATGGACATCGATTTATTCTCGTAGCAATTGATTACTTCACCAAATGGGTTGAAGCCGCGTCGTACGCGAACGTAACCAGGCAGGTGGTTGTGAAGTTTATCAAGAACCAGTTGATTTGCCGTTATGGTGTGCCAGAGAGGATCATTACTGATAATGGATCCAATCTGAATAACAAGATGATGGATGGATTGTGCGCTGAGTTTAAGATTGCACACCCTAACTCCTCTCCTTACAGACCTAAGATGAATGGGGCTGTTGAAGCTGCTAACAAGAATATCAAGAGAATTATCCAGAAGATGACTGTCACGTACAAAGATTGGCATGAGATGCTGCCATTTGCTTTGCATGGATATCGTACGTCTGTACGCACTTCAACAGGGGCAACCCCTTTCTCTCTTGTTTATGGCATGGAAGCCGTTCTCCCAGTAGAGGTGGAGATCCCATCAATGCGAGTCTTGATGGAAGCCAAGTTGACTGATGCCGAATGGATTCAAAGTCGTTATGACCAGTTGAATCTGATCGAGGAGAAGCGATTAACTGCCATGTGCCATGGTCAGTTGTATCAGCAAAGAATGAAGAAAGCATTCGACAAGAAGGTCAAGCCTCGTGTGTTCCGAGAAGGTGACCTCGTGCTCAAGAAAGTTTTGTCTTTCGCGCCCGATTCCAGGGGCAAGTGGACTCCAAACTACGAGGGTCCATATGTTGTTAAGAGAGCCTTTTCAGGCGGTGCTTTGATGCTTACAACAATGGATGGGGAGGATTTCACTCGTCCTGTGAATTCAGATGCAGTTAAGAGATACTTTGCCTAAAGAAAAAAGTATATGCAAATGAAAAAAAAAGAATGAAAAAACAGAATAGCTCGCTAAGTTGAAAACCCGAAAGGGCGGCTTAGGCAAAAATGAGCGTCTCGGTGGAGAACCCGCAAGGGTAATTCAGGCAAAAATTAGAGACTTGAAAAAAAGAATATATTTGCATCCCGCTAGATTGAGTACCTCACTCTGGGGCAATCTAGGCAAAAATTAGGGATTTGGCAAAGTAACTGCATCCTGACAAGACTTTTTGTTCATCAGTCGTCATTTCGTCAGAAGATTCCCGATTCGTCGTCAACCGAAGCTTCGGATACATCGAGATTCAAATTGGTAGAGAAAAGATCATTATGTTCAATGTAGCCCTCTTCCAATATATATCGCTGATTTCAAATTTGTACAGATCTATGGAGTCTTGCCATTTGCAGGCTACCATTCTATCAAATCAATTTGAGCTTTTTATCCATTTATTTGCACTCTTATTTGTTTCAATTCAACAAATGTTTTGCATGTTTTAAATTGATAAAATGTCATTGTTTTAAACAAATCAAATTTTTCAAAATTGTTGTTTTAAACAAAGTGAACATTCACAAGATTGAAAGGATACTCAAGAATATCTCAGTGCTCTCCTGAGGGTGGCATGATTCCCAACAGGTAAGACATTCGTTCATATTCCTGGTTTGGTGGTATCTTCTTTCTTCAGATCTTTGTTGGGGTTGTTCCTCAAGCAGAGTTGTTGTTGGGGCTGTTCCCCAGTACAGTAACAAGTGATTTGTTGTCGAAGACTTCGTTTCTCCAGCAGCAGTTTTCCCCCTAGCATGGGTGTTTTCTTGTAGAAGTTTCGGCGGTTGATGGTTTGTCATCTTGGTGCCCCGTCACTTTATCCAGTGGGTCATATCCCCAGACTTTATTTGTCTCCTCAGCACAGTCATGAGTGTAGCTGTTGATTGATACTCCCCTCGGAGTTGCGAGTAGAGCTGTTATTAATATCCCCACCAGGGTTGCAAGTGGAGTTGTTACCTCTTCTCCCCATACAGTGTGCCAGCAGGATTTGTCTGTTTCCTCAGCACGTTCGCTTTCTTTTGAAGACTCGGTAGGTCAGTGGTTTGATACCCGGTACTTTACCTCTCCCCGGCGAAGTCGTCTGTGGAATTGTTGCTATCTCTCCACCAGAGTTATTCTCTCCGGCAGAGCAGGATTTATTTTCCTACTCAGTGGTTGTTTGGGTTGACATCCCAGTATTGCAATCATCTTTTCCTCAGCTTAGTCTGCAGAGTGTTTGTTGTGGCAGTTTTGCCTGTTGAATACTCCTTCAATCCCCCGATATGGTTGGATGATGGCTTTTGCCTCCAGAGAACGGATTTGATTTCCTGACTGTTTGTGATCCTCAGTAGAGTGGCTTATATTGCAGAATCTACTTGTTGTGATCAGTTTGCTATGTATTTTCTCCCCAAGTGGAGTGGTTCGTTGCAGAATCTACTTGTGTGATCTGTCCTCCCTCAGTGGTTTGTTCCCAAGAGAGTAGCCGACAGTTTTCCCCAATAGAGTTGCTTATGCAGTAAGATTCTATTTGGATGACATCATCCTCCCTCAGTGGGTTGTTCCCCCAGTGGAGTTATGTGGATTTGCTTCTACAGCAGTTTCGTGCTTATGCATTTGTTGTTTCTCAGTTAACACCGGGATCCCTTGCAGATATACTTTGGGACTTCTTTTGTTCCCCTACAGATGTGTCTTGGTGGCTGTTTCGCCCGTTGTGACTTTCTGTACCTTGATTGGGTTGTTCCCTGATATCTCTGATTCTCTGCTTCTTCAGCAGTACCTGCAGATCTTTGCTTTACAGCATATGGATCTCCGCAGATTGGTTTTCCAGCTGGTTTTTCCCCTGGAAGTATAATACCGGACGTTTGGTTCCTGAACCTGTTTGTGCTAGAATTGTCTGTTTTGTCAGCATTCATCAAACATAAATCACGCATATTCATGCATATTCATAAACATTCAGATATTCATGTTGCATTTTTGCCATATATCTTTTGTTTGTCGTGTCTCCTGCTCTGGCGATATAGATCTCTTTACAGATCTCCCCAAGCAGATGTTGGGTGTTTATAAATCTCTCCATATAGAGTCAACCCCATAAGCAGAAAATATTGTTTTTCCTTCTGCAGTTCCCCACTGAGATATATCCTCGTGGATGACGGTTTCTTCCGTTTCCTCCCAACACATATATTGGGATGGATTTTCCTATTTGAGTTATATCCTCATTAGGACGTGTCTTTATTTAGTCTGTCTTTTCGGATTATTCCCGAATCGGCTATTTGTCAAATATCTTGTACTTCCCAGTGGGTTGTTCCCCAGCGGAATGTTTTTGGGCCTCTACCCTCATAACCGGTAGTTGTAAGTCCTATCTTTTCCTGGCTTTCTTAACAGAATTTGTGGTTATACACCTTTTTATTCTCCAGCCAGAGTTTTGGTTTTCTACCTACTACCCGGTAGTTGTAAATCCTTTTTTTCTGCTTTTCAGCAGTTTGTGGTTTGTTATAAACCCTATTTTGGTTTCCCGTGCGGATTTGTGATTTGTTCTATCCCCACGCGGAGTTGTTGGTCTTCTACCCCGTATTCGGTAGATGTAAACCCTAATTTTGTGGTTATCTTCATTCAATTTTTGATGATGATTTTCCTTTGCTTGTATAAGTTGCTCAGATCAGCACTTATATACTCAGCAAGTTTTTTGTGGATAATTGCCGTATGCTAGCAATTTTATTCCCAGTGGGTCTTTTCACCGTATGCTAGTGATTTGTTCCCCGGATCATCGGTTGTTTACCAGTGCATCCCCAGCTAGTCTTTGGATAATTGCCGGATGCTTGCAATTTATCCTCAGCAGTTCGCCTTTCATTTACCCTTTTGTCGGTAATGTCTGTTGCTCCTTTGATTGGTTGTCATTATATACCTAATTTGGTATCCCGACGCCTTTCTGTTCGGTTGTTTTATCCGTCGTTAACCCAGTAACCGGTTGTGGATAATCTTCCATGCGAGTATATTATTCACGGTCTGCCGGTAATGAATAATATATCTCATGCACTCTTCAGTCGAAACCTTTTGCGTTTCCCCAGTCGAGTAAGATTCGTTATTTCCCTTTGTGGAGTCGAATATTCCTGTTGTTGGATAATTGCCGGATGCTTGCAATTTATCCTTTGAGTTGTCTTTCGTTTACCCGTATGCTTGGTATCGATTGTCTCTCTTTTTGGTTAGTCACCTATTATATACCCAGTAACCGGTATCTCTGGTGTCTTTTCCTTTCGAGTGTATTATTCACGGTCTGCCGGTAATGAATAATATGTCTCATGCGCTCTATAGTTGGAATCCTTTGTTGATTTTCCCCAACTGAGCAAGATTCGTATTCTTTGTAGAATCGAATATCCATCCTTTAACCAGTTTGTGTTTTGGATGATGAGTGTTTTGGAAGTGAAAACCAATTCACGTTTTCGGTAGATCACCTATTATATACCCAGTAACCGGTATCTCTGGTGTTTCTTACCATGCGAGTTTATTATCTACGTTCTGACGGTAATAGATAATATATCTCATGCGAGTATCTTATCCACGGTCTGCCGGTAATGGATATTATATCTCATGCACTCTTTGGGTTTGTGTCCCCATTTGAGTAAGATTCGTTTTCCCGTCGTGGATTCGAATGCCCATCCTGTAAGTTGTTTTGCTTTTTCAAGCCCTCCTTTCGGATGATGAGTGTTTTGGAAGTGAAAACCAATTCACGTCTTCGGATTTTATCCTATAAACAACCCAGTAACCGGTTCAGGATAATTTTCCTTTCGAGTATATTATTCACGGTCTGCCGGTAATGAATAATATGTCTCATTTGAGTATTCTATCCACGTTCTGACGGTAATGGATATTATATCTCGTTCACTCTTGAGTCAATCCTTTGATTGTTTTCTCCTCAGAGTAAGATTCATTCTCCTTGTGGAATTGAATGTCCATCCTATAAACAAGTTTGCTTTTCTAGCTCTCTTCAGGATGATGAGTGTTTTGGAAGTGAAATCCAATTCACGCTTTGGTCGGTCACCTATTATATACCCAGTAACCGGTATCCTTGGTGTTCCCTCCTTTCTGCTCCCTATTATGACCTCGGTCCCCCTGTGGAGTCAGATTTTCCTGAGTTTGTTACCCGTATGCTTGGTAACATCTCATTTCTTTGTTACTTCCCCAGTGGAATTTTCTTTTGCTTCTCTTCAGGAGTCAGCTTGTGTCTTTCCAATGGATTTATTTTCCATTTGGAATCCTTTTCCCGGTGTGAGTCCTTCACTCCCCTGTGAGTTCTCCAGTCTGTTTTTCTGTTTTCCTTAAATCAGAGTCGTGTTTTGATCACGTTATGTCAGTTTTATCTTCCCCAGTTTGGAGTCGTGTCTTGTTCGCACGTTTCTGTTATTATCCCCATAGAGTCTTGTTAGAGTCTCTGTTCCTGGTGAGTGTACTACTTCGAGGGATCGTCTTTTCTTCTGTGTGAATCATATTCCCCACAGAATTTGTGTCTTTTGCACGCATACATCTGCATCATGAGGTCTCTTAGGGACCAAAATTTGTCTCATTACTGTTATTTAAGTCCATTCTACCGCGTCGAGATGAAGATTTCTAAACTTCACTTCTCCGGCTAGAATGACCTTAAATAGGGGCATCTGTAAGACCCCAATTTTGGGCCCTAAGATCCCTCATGGCCCATATCATTCATATCATAACCTCAAGGATCATTGCATGCCTTTGCTTTCCTTCTAGTGGGTAGATTGCCTTGTAGGTTTGTTTCTTGATCACCAAGCATACTTTGCATTTGTATATCTTTGCTTTCATATGTTTATCTTCTAAAAAGTACAAAAATATTGTCTGTTTAACCTTGTTGCTTGCAGTTGAAGCAATCATCAGCATTTAGGTCAAAGTCAGTCATTGATCAGTCAAAGCAATGGATGATGGCCATTCTTGTAGAATTTGGGCATCATGGTCAATAATCACAAGTTCATACATCTTGAAACATCATTTGAAGTCAAGTCCTCAAGGAATTAGGGTTTGGAAATCATCAGAAGAAGTTCAATCAGTCCAAAACCCTAGAAAAGTCAAACTTGGTCAACAGTTGATTTAATCAATGATTTGATGGATAGAATTGATTTGAAGGAGTTCATTCATGCTTGTATAAGTCTCATCTATCATGTTCAACCTCATTATGGAAGAAAATCAAGTCAAATCAGAAATTTTCCAGAAATAGCAAGTGGACCTGTAATTTCAACTGCCAAAAATGGAAACTTCTTGATCTTAAACTTACATCATGACACAAGCTCCAAATGAATTTTTGCCCAACATGAAAGTTGAAGATCTTGTTCTCCCATTTTCAAAAAGTCCAAGAACATCAAAATCCCATGTGTGGTTGTCAAGATATGATCAAATCATTTTCACCAATTTTTGAACTTCAACAAGCCATAACTCTCAAACCATAAGGCCAAATTTGGTGGGGTTTTTTCCTACACATCACATTTTTCATCCTCTTTCCAAAAATATAAATTTCATGACCTAAAACCTTACCATTCAAAATGGCATTTTTGGACCTTTTCATTTAAAAATCAAGGTTTGACTCATAGTTGACTTTTTGATTTAGGACTTTTTTCTCATTTTTGCCAATTGGGAAATGTTTCATATATTATTTGTAATTTGCTCAAAGTCCAAAACCACCATCACATCACCATTTTACCACCATTTTGAACCATAGTACAATCTTGGCAATTTTAGCAATTGGTTGGAGAAGAGCAAAAGCAAGTACAGCATTCCTTTAGCAGACCAAAGACAGCATTTGTGCTGGCCATTTGCAGCATGCTCAGGCCCAATTCGCAGCAGCACACACCCCCCATTTCCACTTATATACAAACTTGGCAAATGCATTTTTTTGATTCATTGAAGCAAAGCCAGTACAGCCTTTTCATGTACAACCAAAGCAGCATTGGCAAAAGTCTGTACAGCTGTAGCAGGCCCATAATCGACCAACTTCACACCTCCCTTGTTCACTTACATACCAATTAGCAAAATTGCAAATTGAACCATTTACACTAAGTTAGCTTAGCACATGGTTAAGTGATGATTAACAGCCACATATAAGGGCATTTTCCTGACATTTCAACCCTAGTTTTCAGAGCCTACACACAGAAATTCCTGACTTCATTCCTTCTTGCATTTTGGCATTTTCGAGATTTCTGCACAAACCACCAAAAAATCCTGAACAACCTTCATTGTTCCATGACCTAGACAGTATTGGGAAGCCCATTCAAGCGTTACTCATCACCATCACAGCCATCTTCTCACTCTGTTTTCCTCATGTACATGAAATGACAGCTTGAGATTTGAAGGGTTCCAAGTATTCTCGAGCTAGAAAAGCATCATTATCCAGCACTACAAAGCTCAAGGACCATCTGTTTCAACACAATACCATCAATACCTCACTGTATCTTGAGTTGCTTCAAAACTAAGTACTTTAGTTGCCTAAGTTCTTTGAACTTGATTGCTTGCTTTGCTATTTAGCATTTGCTTTGAGGTATAAACCTTTCTTCTTCATGTAGTCTGGAGACCCGGTCTGTTATTTGACCGGGCAAACTGTCTGAAGTCCTCCTTAAGAGGCAATGCCTGTGTTTGTTTATATTTGTCCCAAGCAGGAAAAGTCCTTCAAGTAAGGCAATTGGTGGAAGGTAGGGATAAGCAATCTATCCCCCACTATTCAGTGTGTCCTCTCTTTGCTCCCATTACATGGTAGAAGCAATGAGATAAATACCCAAGATCTAATCGAGTCAATAATGTGGAGAGAGTTCCCACTTTCTGAACTCCCACACTTTCTTTGATGCTCTCTCTGATTTGAGATTGAAGCAATGAGGCACACCCCTCATCTCCTTTTCATCTGCTTCACCTGAGCCCCTCAATGGCCAGGTTAAGAGCGACCTTTACCCATTACAGTGGACTTTTAAAGTCAAACCCTCTTGTGTGAGCCCCCATTGTTTGGCTATAGAGTGTGCTGTTTGTTATTCATTGATTGTTTGATTTGCTTCATATGCACTTGCTTGCCTGTATGCTACGCATTTATCATCATCATCAATTGCCATTAATGCATGATCATCTCATCTGCTTTTGTGATGCTATCATTTGTTGTTTGCCCATGGAGGACAATTGTAAGTCCATTGCTTTTGGCATTTGCTCCTATGATATGGAAGGATAGAGTGTAAGTCCTCATTGGCCACTCATATCTTCTGTTATCTGTTTGTATGTGAGGATACAGTTATAAGTCCCTGTAAGTTGGCATCTGTTATCCTGTGATCATAATTTGATCTGTTTGATGTTGTATGTGAGGTTGCAGTTATAAGTCCCTGTAAGTTGGCATCTGCTTTCCTGTGATCATAAGTTTGTTTTCTTTGTTGATGTGAGGTTGCAATTATAAGTCCCTGTAAGTTGGCATTTGCATACCTGTGATCATATTGTTTCTTTTGTTCTTGTATGTGAGGATCCATTATAAGTCCCAGTGATGTGGCATTGGATTTCCTGTGAGCATACTGTGGAGTTAACCTAAGTCCAGATAGATTAGCAGTTGACTTCCCTGTTTCATTTTTGTTTTCTTTTGAGGAGATCGGTGTAAGTCCATTGAGTGGCATCTGATATCCTGTTCTGTTTTAGGAGACTGGTGTAAATCCATCTATTGGTATCCGGTATCCGCTTTTATTTCTTTGCCTGTGGAGATCGGTGTAAGTCCATTGAGTGGCTTCTGATATCCCATTTTGTTTTAGGAGATTGGTATAAGACCATTGATTGGCATCCGATATCCGCTTTTACTTGCTTTGCTTGTTTATTATTATTAATTGCCATTCCAAAGGACACACTTGAATCATCTGTCATATGATTTCAAGAAGTGAACCTTCTAAGAAGTTTTACTATCCATCCTTCATCCATTCATCATTCATTATGTCCTAGACTTTTCACACTATACCTTTTCAAAATTGACATAAGTGTTGTGCAAACATCTTCATGTTTTCTAACTAAAAACCTGGACTCAAGTCCTTGACTTTTTTCAAACTCCGTTTCATAATACTTATTTGAATTGATCTTAATTATACTTTGACTTCATTTTCATAATCATAATCAGTAATTCCACTCATTCACTTGTTTTGGCTTTGTCCATTAATCTTTTCATACATGAGCTATAGGTTTGATTTATCTTAGTGGTTGATGTTAATCTCACCTTCTGTCTTTAGTGATTGAATTGTAAGTCTTCCTCGCCTATTATAGGGTTAACCCCTCCCTGGCCAGTTGAAGCTGTTCTCACATGGTGGACGTTGTTGTTTGTATAAGGTTGAGTTTTCTCCCGTGGATAACGTAAGACCTAGGGTTTGTGTTTAAAATTGAACCTAACCCACTTTTGGAAATCTTTTAGCCGAACTACGGCGTTCTGATCCTTACCTTTGATGGAAGGTACGTAGGCAACGGGTTCATCCGTTCGAACCCAATAACCCAATAATAATAAAAATGTACATTCTTTTCTCACCATCCCAATCATGTTTGCACAATCTTTTGTCATAACAAATAATAATTTTGCATAACAAGTGTGAAAAGGGCTCCCTAGGAGTACCTAGGACGTAGTGGGTGCCTAACACCTTCCCATTGCGTAATTTACCCCTTACCCAGACTCTCTGATCTTTTTATTAGTTTTCTACGTGTAAAACTTCTTAGGCTTTTGTTCGCTTTTTAGCCAGTCCTTTGGATAAATAAAAGTGCGGTGGCGACTCGAAATTTTTCATGTATCTCTTAGCTTATGATTTAATCGATAGATCATATAGCGACGAATACACCGCTACACAATGTCATGGCATCTGATATTTTGTACCTGCTGGATATTTAAAATGGAATTATGCAGGATTGTTCCAGGATGTCAGACTCGATGTCATGACATCTTGTACACAGAACATTCAGGGTGAATGTTATGTGTTTTATGATTGCGCATTTAATGACAATCTATGTATGATTGAAGATCTGATTTGCAGGCGCATTCAATCATTAATTATAACCTGATTTACTTATTTTCCAAGGAGATCTAACCAGCTGTCATGAGAAGATTTAATTGGAAAATAGTTTTAGGGTTTTCAAGATGTCCAAGCCCAGCTGAATGCTTCTATAAATAGAACATGGAAAACCTCATTTGTTACACAACCAATACTGAGCAAAATATTGAGAGAATATAAGGGTTTGTGTCTTGTTTAGTCGTGAGACTTGTAAGCCATTCAATTCATCCATAGATGATTGAATTGGTCTGATTTGTGAGTTGTAATTTGTCACTCTAAGTTTTTAAGCATGAGTGTGTGTCTCCTAAGCAAAACCAAGTGTGTGTCTACTTGGTTGAAGATCAAATGTGTGTCTACTTGGTTGAAGATCAAGTGTGTGTCTACTTGATTGAAGATCAAGTGTGTGTAATTGAAAAGTGTATTCTTTTCAGAGTAATTGTTGTTTAAAATCACAGATGTGATTGAGAGGGAGTGAGTGAGTTCTCATATCTAAGAGTGCTTAGGTAGAAGTCGCACGGGTAGAGATTAGGTGAGAAAGACTGTAACTTGTTGAAGTGTAGGGAGAGTCTTTGAACTAATTCTATTTAGTGGATTTCCTTCCTGGCTTGGTAGCCCCCAGATGTAGGTGAGTTGGACCGAACTGGGTTAACAATTGCTTGTGTCTCTTGCATTACTATTCTTTATCTTTATCATGTTTGTATTATTCAGATATTAGTGTCGTGACATTACCTTCGACATCTCATATCTGATACCAGAATTTCACTTTTCTTAAATAATTCTTCTCTTATAGTTTTTCAACTACAACTTTGATCATTCAAGTTAACTTCTATTAACAAAAGCTAAAGTGAAGGGACTTTGACAATTTTTTGACATGCAATTCAACATTTAGATTGTGTGGTTGTCGTGCTCGTATGGTTTCATACCATAGCAAGAATGAGTCTAACAAAAAAAAAATAGATGTCATTTTTGGCAAGTATAATATAAATTGGTAAACCAAGATTGATTTGAGTGCTATTCATTTTTATTATAATTCTAAGTAATGATTTACATGATAGGAATTCTGGTAATATAATGATGATACATGTGATATATTCATATTCATATGGGATGGATATATGGGCTAAGTACAAGATAATGCCGTTGTTGATAATGAAGATGAAAGTGAGATCAAGAAGAACGACTTGGTTGTTTGGATGTTTTAAAGGAGATTTTTGAAGATTCTAAGAAAAAGAACAAGAAATTACAGAAAATTCAAATGCAATAAAATGTAATTTTATCATTGATGTTGAACCTATACTTTATAATCAAATGTAATTTTTGAGTAATGAAAAATTGTGTTGTTAAACTTTCATTGTTTATGCAATTCAACATTTTAGTTGTCATGTCATGTGTTGCATTATATTTATGTAATGCCATTAAATTGTTTATGTAATTATGCATTTAAGTTATAATATCTAATGCCATTTACGAAGGTGGTAAGAAATATAAGAAATGGGGGGGTTTGAATTGGGTTTCTAAAAACAATTTTTTTTTCAAACCAACTCAATCAAACAATAATACGAACAAGAAAAATAATAAAGTTATTTCTATATTGGTTCGCTGTTAACGAAACTATCTTCAGTCCATCCTACCAAAGTGATTTTGCCTTCTCAACAAAGATTTAATCCACTATAATCAAAACTGATGACAGACACCACAAAGACAAATTATATTTGTCTTCTTGAGTCTATCTGATTAAAACCTAGTCACTCAAGGAAACCACTCAAACAACTTTGAGATTTACAAGTCTGTGTTTACAAGTATTGCTTATAAGAAAGCATATTAACACAATATTAATACAAAGAATATTTCATACAATAACGAGCAACAACTCTTGTGCATTTACAAAGAATATTCACATAAAATATTTACTTCAGCAAGAGCGTGTGTATGAGTATAGCGTAATAACATGAGCAACTTCTTCCATTCTTCCAAGACTCCTTTATATAGGTAGTTAAAAGATCCGTTGGAGGATAGAATTGGAATAACAAATTGTAGTTGTCTCTTTGCGTAAATGTTTGCATATAGGAGACAAAATGGTATAATAGTATTATCCTTAGTCCACAACATCAGTGTAGTAGAGAGAATGGTGATCTTGTACTGCGTACTATTTTTTTGATATAAAATTGTTTGATCTTATCTTTTAATCTTCAAAGACTTCTAATAAAATGATGTTGAAGCATGCTTAGAAGGATCAAGAGACTAGTTGACAGAATCTTTAGAACCTCGACCATTAGAGTCTTGACACAGTTCCGCAGAACATGGTTTTAAGAGTCTTCAGATCTTTCTCTTCAAAATCTTCAGAACTTAAGCACAAAATCTTGAAGACTGACAATCCTCCAGAGACTTTTCAATCATAGTCACATTCAGAAGTTTTAGCATAAACGTTCATCAGAACCATTGTCTAAGAGCTTTCTAGAACTTGACAACATCTTGTAAAATACTTGTATATCTTCAGAGTCAGAGTGTGTTAATTCAAGAATCTGATGACGTCACACATCAATGCTTGTTATCATCAAAGTCAGAGTGTGTTGATTCCAGAAAATTAATGTGTAGATAAAAATCATTTACGTATAAAATTGTTCTCTAAGAAATAATGCATTGTTATCATCAAAATAAGGACAGATACAGAATTAAATCTTGTTCTTACAATTTAGTTTTTGTTAATATGCCATTCAGTGTTTTGTTTATAACTTGGACATATTTTGACCTATAATTTGATAGATGTTTTTGCCATAGTTTGGTATATTTTGGGCATAATTTAACCTATAATTCAAACATTTAAAACATGTGTCAATTTGACATTATAACATGACTTTAAAATAGATATGTAAACAAGTCTATAGAGGGGACGAGTTTCTTTGCTATTGAAGTTGATCTCTCGAAGACTTATGATAAGTTGAGCTGAGAGTTTATTTGGTGTATTCTTGAAGAAATCAAATCACCAGCAAAGATGACAAATATCATCATGCATGTCGTCACTAGGGTTACGAAAACCGGACATTATGAACAAAGCACGTGTAGCTAGATTAAGCTGGAAGATGCAGCCTGGTTATAGGGATCTTTGTAGTGCAGTTTTGCGAGGGAAATATGCTAGAGATGGAGAGGATGGATACATGCTAGTGAGACCAAACGATTTAGCCTTATGGAAAGGTATGAACATTGCTTAACTAAGGTATTATAAAAAGCTAATGTTTTACTTAGACAATATAAAATAAAATCAAAAATATGTTCATACTGCATCAAATTTAAAGCAAAATATTAAATAATAGAGTAAACTTCATCTAAAGCTTCAGAAAGAAAATTATTAAAGAATAAAGTAAACTTCATCTAAACCTTCATTCTGAAAAACCCTGGCATATGTCATACCTAGTCTTCATTTAATTAAATAAGACCATGTCTTTTAATGGATTTAGTTAAAACATGACTTATTTGCAATAGTTTTTTACTCGGCCAAATGATTTGAGTGCACTAATAAAGGTTCTAACACCAGCAGACTTGAATGAACTTCGCATGATATTGGGAGGCTTCACACGAGGGGTTGGGCTAAAAAAAGTGACATATTTTCTTTCATTCATATAAATAGTAAGTGGCTGAATGTCAAGTATGGCATCATTCCCAGCATCTTCATCGTGTAACATTGATGCTAAAGTTTAAGGGGCAATCTTAAAAATCATTTTCAATCCAATTTGTGATCTTCTTTATTTTCAGCATCTTAGCTTTATGTGCTTAAAAGTATTATCTTAGCATCAACCATCACCGGGTCTCTCAATAGAGCATCCCTTCTTTTAAAAAAAATTTAATTGGCAAAGACAAAACCTATTGTAAGTTCCAAAACTAACATAATGGTTCAAGTTATATAATTGTAAGACATATTGATCAGAAATGATACACCATCTATGGTCACCAATTTCTTCAAACTGAAACCAAAGACTCCTAAAACTGACCAACCTTATCAGTATAGGGGTTCCATACATATGTACTTTTTTAGCAAGTATAGTAGCGTCCAACGTGGGGATCAAGTAAAACTAACCTGGGTCACACCTTCCATTATTATCACCATTTTAACACTCACCAAAATCTTCATTCCTAGCCCTAACTTCTCCCATTCATGGTTGCTAGGAGAGCGTAATCCCCCATACAATAGGATACCAAAGGTAGCATTGATCCTAACACCATAGCGGAGAGCGTAATCCCCCATGGACGAACTGCACTTCTAGAATCAAAACCCTGAGGACAATGTTCTAAAAATGCAACAACGCCAACAAGAGACCATCCCATAAAGGAGATGGAAGTGTTGGACCCATAGTCTTTTAGAGGAAATATGGGAAACACCTTTTCCCAAAGGTTTCAAGCTTCCCTCATTGGGAAGTTCAATGGTCGTAGCGACCCTTACGATCATGTTGTCTCCATCAATACGCAGATGACCATCATCAGATTGTCTGACTCTCTAAAAGGCAAGTTGTTGTCTGGAACTTTTAGAGCTGCAACTTAGCGATGGCACATGGGCCTACTTAGAGCTTCCATCGCTAGCTAACAAAAGCTGGTGAAGAAGTTTTTACACTAGTTCATAGCCAGTCAACACAAAAAGATGCCCATCGCCTTCCTGTTTAATATTTGACAAGGTCCTTCAAAGTCATTAATGGATTACCTCATCTAGTTCAACAAAGCCACCATAAAAGTAGTCCACATGAACCAAGAAATGTTTGTGGAAGAATTTCAGAATGCCTTTAAAGCGGAGCACTTCAACGAGTCCATGGACCAAGGGCCAACATCTTCGTTATAAGAGGTGGTTAGAAGGGAGGAATGTTATATAAAAGGTGAGGAAAGTAAAACTGAGAAGAAGGCTCGTGGCATAAATGAGGTTGTTACTAGCTCCAAAGGCTTACAACACTCGTGTAAGAACAATTAAACCTCACTCATCATAGACAAATCAAAGTTTAACCAACGTGGAAAGGCCGTGGAGGGATTCACGCCCCTAAAGACTCGTCGTGAATAGATCTAGCAAGAGGTTCTCTATTTAAATGATATCCCTACGCCTCCTTCATTAAAAGTGAATGTTATGCTACTTGAGCTTAGAAAATGGCGTAAGTTTTATTAGGTTAAATGACACCACATAGAAGACTATTACCAACTCAAGAAGAAGATTGATCGTCTGCTCCAGGAGGGAAACCTTAAGAATCATGTCAAAGGTGACTCCTCTCAAGGACCAAGTGGTCCAAATCCCACAGGCATGACAATATATTAAGCCCTAGATCCATAAATGGAAAGGAACCATCCAAAGAAGAGAGCAACAAAGTCGTACGCCATATGCTCAATACTATTGCATGAGGATTTGTCAGGGTGGGGAGACTAGCTCCGCTCGAAGAAGATATGCAATCCATATATTAAATATAGAGGATTTTCCCATATTTTTGAAGGAAGACGAAAGTCGTCATACGTCGAGATAGCTTTCTCAAAGAAGAATGTGTCAGGTATCCATCCCCATAACGACGACCCCATGGTCATCATCATGAGGTGTAATGACTGGGGAAATCGGAATATTCTTGGAAAACCAAGAAAGCTCTGCAAATATCCTCTATTAGGATGCATTTGAGAGGCTTCGCCTCAACCAAGATGACCTAAAAGATTTCAAAGGACCACTAGTTGGATTCTCTACGGAGCAGGTACAAGTGAAATACTACATAATGCTGAAGACCACCTTTGGAGTGGGGGAACAAACCAAGCAAATCAAGGTCAGATATTTGGTTATATATCCCCCTCTTCTTATAATATGGTCATAGGGCGACAAACCTGCAATCATTTGGATGTCGTTTTGTCTACTTTGTATTTGTGCATGAAATATCCGCTCTCTGATAGATGGGTGAGAGTCATCCGAAGAGACCAAGAACTCTCTAGAAAATTCTACGTGGAAAGTATTAAGCTAAAAAGGAGCTGGATCCTAAGCACGAACACCAAGAAAGTTGGTATAGGAATCAATCCACTAGAGGAAGCTCTTAAAAGTGGGGAGGCTTCTCCCTCAAAAGAGTGAGAAGATGGGAGGATTCACTATTATCAACGTTTAAACCTCGACCAGATTCATCACTTGAATCCTCTGTAGTACCATCACAAAAATGATTAGCATCCTCAGCAAATTTCTTTCTCTCTTTTTTCTCTATGACCTAATCTGCAAAAGTAAAATGACTTATAAAGCCTTTGGGTTCGACATATATTTCCACACCACATTTGTTTTCTTCACATGCATCACCATAATTTTTAATGGATTTAAGACTTCTTATAAATATGACTTTCATGTTTCTACCAAATTTTCACAACATCTTTTAACTTTAAATTTATCCCCTTAATTAGGCTACGAGTTTTAAAATAGGATAAAAAGTTTGAATCTTAATCATTATATGCATAAACATTACCACTGTCATACCTTAACTCATGGTCTTTTACAAAATAACCCTAATAAAGAAGACAATTTGAAATAAACCCATCTCCTATAAAAAAATCAAAGGCTGTAACTTAAATTTGGTATACATGGAAATTCAATTCAGTATAATATACAAAGTATAAACTAGTATCAAATATGAGACTCTTTTCATGAAAAACATAGAACACACAAAATATACAAAGTACACTATAATATACAGAGTATAAACATACAATAAACAAAACATAGAACACGCTCAAATACGCTTAGATACGACAAACCTACAATATGATGCGATAGTGTAAAAAATGTACAAGAAATTTAAGGACATGTTAGACGAAGTTGACTTGCAAAGAGATTATTTTAGTAGTTCGTAGTGCTTTAATAGGACCACAAACCGCAACTTTCAATATCCTTAACAACTTAAGAGATCATGTGTTAACCAAATAACTTCAAATAAAAAAGAGGGTGAATCATGTTGTAAATTTATTTTGCAAGTTTAAAAATAAAAATAGAGAATAAAACATTGGATTTTATACTGGGTCATCCCAAAACAAATAGACATACGCCTAGCGCCTAAGTAGTAACCCTTGAGACTATCACAAAACTTTTACAATATGATCATCCATACACTTCTTACACCAAATTTTTATCTAAGGTTCAACTAACAACCTTAATATCAAAACATCATATCAAAACAATTTATATAAAATAACTCTGCTTAAGCTTTTGCTCTCTCAGCACTAAAATAGTTTTTAAATGAATATGAAAATTTAGAAGAGCACGTGAGTGAGTAGAATAGATGTTATTTCATATTTCTTTTGTGTTATCAAATGATCATAATTGCTTTTTTAATAGTAAAAAATATGGCTAAGAAAGGAAATCGTTTTGGACCAGATCCGTACCGTAATCGTTTATGACCTAGCAAAATTAAAAAAAAAATAGATTTGAAATATTATAGATAATAAAGCTTCCTTAGTCAATTATTGAATGACTTCACCACATAAAAAAAAAATAGAGAAAGGATCATTGCTTAGATTTTTTATTATTTTTTCACAGATCACCAGAAATCTTCTTTCTTTTTTATTTGTTTCATATTTTTTCTTTGATTAATGATGTTTAGGATTTAGCTTTAATTTCTTTGACATGGCCTTCTGTGATTGCCAAGGAACTTATAGGTTTGGATGAAGACATTTCTATGTCCAATGACAGTATGAGTAATGATGATCTAAAGATACAAAATAAACAAACTGCAAAGACATGAAGGAAGAATAAAAGATACAAAATCATTTCCTGATGATGAGTCTATATACAAATCTATACATCACAATTTCAAGTGTCCCCTCCAGAAGGAGATTTCATGTCCTGATCATTTGAAGTACTCGTTGTTGCTGATGTCGGATTTCTTATGTTTCCATCTCCCACTGATGGAGTTGTTGGCAAAATTTCAGACGTACAAGCTTCTTCTTTGATGGAGCTGTTGGGATCAATGTTGGCCCCAATCATCTGATCAACCAAAACATGAAGATTGTTACTAACTTTTAACACCACTGGTTGAGATTTATGCAGTCTCGCGTGAATTTCCATCAATAAATAATCGAAATAGGATATGCTTACTTGAAGAGGGATGGCTGCTATGGGAATCTTTTCCTCATTTCGAGCAATCTCTGCAATTCTTGCACCTGTTTTCTTAGCAGTGTTTGTGTTGAATAAGGCCGCAGTAATCTAATTGAACAAAAAGATGAAGATTGTTACTCGCTTAAATAAAACGAATGAGTGCAGCCATTTTGAATATGATCTGCTTACTTTAACACGCTTGGCCACTATGAGAGAATTGACAGAAGCATTTGCAAACGGTTTTCCCTTATCATCTATGCATGTAACCATACATGTTGCCTTTGCACGACAGTGACGACCAGCACCATCAACGAGACTTTTTATCGACATTAAATGTATCTCAAATTCTCCCTACATGCATATAGGAAATTGGAATAAACGGCACGCACACGCACACGCACAACACAAATCAAAAGATATGATTTAACCTTGATGTGGATGGGACCGTCTGGAGTAAGACTCACAATGTCTGATACAGAACCCGATGCAGAAAGTATGATAACAGTTTTACGACGATTTTCCACAGATATATTGTATAGAACCTCTACCACATCCTGCAAATCATATGTTCAGTAAATGTAATACAAAATTGCATCTGAAATGTTAACATTAGTCAGTTCATGTAATACCTGGCGAGCATTCAACTCAATCACATGAGGGGTGAGTTTTCCACCAGGGGTGAGTCTTATCTTCGTTGGAGTTTCTGCAGAAGTTGTTTCTGAAGTTGTTAGAGAAGGTCCTTCTTTTCTATTCTTTGAACCAGGAGGGCGTCCTCTTCCCCTCTTGGTTGGAGTTTCAGAAGAAGTTGTTAGAGAAGGTCCCTCTTTTCTCTTCTTTGGTGTTGGGTTGGGAGAAGAATCCAATGGCAATGGCAATGGCACTGGAAATGTGGAAGAATTATTCATTGCTGCATCACCACCTAACAATTTTCTTTTCTTGGAAGAACTTTCAGTTTCAGTTTCAGAAGGTTCTTCTTTGATGTGAAGTTGATTCAAGAATGAAGAATCCAATGGCAATTGCGGCAGTCTATCATCACCATCTTCTTCTTGATGATCAGTAGTGGAAGTACCGATCATCTTTGCTGCTTCCTCCTTCTTATCACCCTTTTCCATTTTTGTGTCACAAGAACAATCAGTTTATGGAATGTGAACTGAGAGAGAGAGATTGGTTTGATTTACATGTACACACGGAATATATATTTATAGTATGAATGAAGAGCTTCAACTAAGTAAGAAGGAAATGTAACTAACGGTTTATAACTGCTTCTAACTAATCAACCGTCATAATAGAAAACTAAGTAGGAAATGTAACTGATTTGTTGGATTTATTTATAAAACTTGAGGTGGATAAAGTTGCTCTCTTGTGGGATTTGTGCTAATCATCTTGAATCAAGATTCTTGATGATCCTAATGTTGATTCATTTCACATTACTAGAGCAAATATTTCATAATCTCTTCTACATATATAAATGACATTCCATTAATTCTTATAAATCCAATATTCCATTAATTCTTAGGTGATGTGAGACTAAACGACTCACATTTACACTCAACAATCTTCCAAGTAGGAGTTTCCGCATCCTATAACAGGATCGAACCCACCTGGTTAGCTAATGTGGTGATGGTAAAGAAGGCCTCTAGAAAATGAAAAATGGGCAATCCAGTTTATAATGACGGACTTTTATTCAATTAAAAGGAGTTGGCGTCGAAATTATATTTGAGGGACCTAGAAAGATATTTTTAGAAAAATAATTGGGTTTTAACTACAAGTATAGTAACAACCAAGTGAATTATAAAACTCTCAACTAGTCACTAACCAGATTAAGGGATATTATAAAACCGAACAACCTATGTTATCAAAATATTTAAAGGTCCTAGACATGGCAAAATAATTCTAGTATTTCACATAATCAGTTTAGAAATGTCATGCTGGAAGACAAGCTCTATAGAATGGAGCGATCCATGTCTGTGTTGAAAAGATTGGAAGAATAAGACGTGGATTTAGTATTGGAGGGAGAGCATTGGCAAGCAAGCTTATAAGATTCAGATACTATTGGCTGGGGATGCTTAGACATAGTTCCAAGTTTGTCAGTCGATGCGAAAAATGTCAAAGATTCTAAAATTTCATCCACGCCCCCGCCAAGATATTGCAATCAGTGACTTCACTGGCATTTCTATTAGTGAAGGGTAGACATACTCGAGCACTTCCCATCGGCCCCTAGACAATTAAAATTCCTATTAGTTGTGGTCGATTACTTCACCAAATAGATTGAGGGCGGAGAAATGTCCAAGATAACCGCAAAATGGGTGTGTCATTTTTATTGACGAAATATTATTTGTAAGTTTAAGTTACTAAAGATCATTGTCTCTGACAACGGGACACAATTTTATTGCTCTTTTATGATCAACTTCTATAAAAATATAGATATCTAGACGAGGTTTATCTCGATCAAGCACCCTTAAGAGAATAGTCTGGTGGAGTCAGCCAAAAGATCACACTCACCAGAATGAGAAAAAATATTGACGAACCTAAAGGATTTTTTGACTGAGCAACTTCATGAGGTACTATGGTATTACCTATTAAACTGATATAAAACTTTCATATTATTTCAATCGTATATTACAAGGAAGGAATATGTTATATTTATATACACAAAAAACCTATTTCTAATTATAACTAAATCAGAATAATTATAGCCAAATCATGGTAATTAACAATTAATAACTATATTCCTATTATAGTTCCTAAAATCTTGTTGACAGCTAACGCCAACACTCCCCCTCAAGTTGGTGCATAATAGAAAACTAAGTAGGAAATGTAACTGATTTGTTGGATTTATTTATAAAACTTGAGGTGGTTAAAGTTGCTCTCTTGTGGGATTTGTGCTAATAATCTTGAATCAAGATTCTTGATGATGTGTTGAATTGTAATTCCTTGTGGACAAAGAAAACTCTGCAGAATTTTATTACTCTTTTCCTTCATCGTTCTTTACTTTCTTTCTTTCTCAATTGTTCTTCTCTTTTTATTGCTATTGAGTTGGTGATAACAATCTCGTTCATCAAGATTGATTGAAATTCTTCATAGTTGTGGGGAATTTCCAACATCTAGTATCAAGAGCTCTAGTTTAATCGATTTTTGGGAAGAAAATCACCATGGCAACGAATAAATGAAACTGGTGAATCAAATCAAGGTATGTGGAGAAGTGTTTACATCAAGATCTGTTGTTGCAAAGATCTTGAGGTCGTTGGATCCAAAGCTCGACCACGTGGTAATAGCCATAGAAGAGGCGAAAGATTTGTCAAAATTGACAAAGGAAGATCTTCAAGGGACGCTTGAATCTCATAAACAAAGAATGGCTAAAAGATTTGCAGGAAAGTCAAAGAGTGATATGGATTTGCATGCTCAATCAGCAAAAGAAAGAAATGGCAAAGGAAGTTGGAACGACAACAAAGACAGAGAAGGTTACAACAATTCGACTGGTCGAAATCAGCAAGAAGGAAACTGGTTGAATAAGAGAAAACCCTAGAACCAAGGAAACCAAGGAGGTGGTGTTGCAGGTAGATGAAGAGGTGGTGGTCAAAAGTCAGACAAGAGACACATTCAGTGTTGCAATTGTCAAAGGTATGGTCACTATTCTAGTGATTCTCCAGAAAAGCAGAAGAATCAAGAAACTTATACAAAGCTGGTGAAACATGAAGAAGAAGAAGATACGTTGTTGATGGTTACAACAAGAGATGAAGAGAGATTCAAGGATCAGTGGTACTTGGACTCAGGATGCTTATCACAAATGTCTGGAAGAAAAGATTGGTTTGTCAACATAAAGCACTCAATGAAGAACATGGTGAAATTTGCAAATGACAACACTCTAGCAGCTAAAGGTGTTGGTGATGTTCTGATTATGAGGAAAGATGGTAAGAGGTCAGTAATTTCAAATATGTTTTACATACCAGGCATGAAGAGTAATTTTCTCAGCATAGGACAATTAGTCGAAAAGAACTACAGAGTGTCGATCGAAGACAAGATGATGAGAGTTCTCGACTCAAATGGAAGGTTGATCTTGAAGGCTCCAATGTCTCAGAATAGAACCTTCAAGATTGAGCTTAATGTGATGGAGCATAAGTGCCTTGCAACAACAATCAACAGAGATAAATGGATATGGCATTATAGACTTGGCCATCTCAATTTCAAAGACATTAGAGATCTGAAGAGAAGAAATATGGTTTCAGGATTACCAGAAATCGACATTCCAAACGAAGTGTGTGAAGAATGCGTGTAGGCGAAGCAGCATAAGAACAACTTCAATAAGGATGTAGGAAGTAGGTCGAAAGTAATTCTTGAAGTCATATACTCTGATGTATGTGGTCCTCTCCAGGTGGATTCGATTGGAGGTAACAAATACTTTGTTACATTCATAGATGATTTCAATCGAAAACTGTGGCCTTACCTGATCAAGAAGAAAAGTGAAGTGATCAAGGTATTTGCCAAGTTTAAATCTATGGTCGAAACATCAAGATTTTCAAGACTGATGGTGGTGGAGAATATGTGTCGAAATACTTCGACGCATCATGTGTGAAAGAAAGGTTTCTGCATGAGGTGGTGCTACCCTACACTCCACAGCAGAATGGAGTCATAGAAAGGAAGAATAGAACCATCATGAATATGGTTAGAAGTATGTTGAAAGGTAAGTATCTATCCAAAGAATTATGGGGATAAGTTGTGTTGACTGCGACATATGTCCTGAACAGATGTCCGACGAAGAAGCTAGAAGGAATCACGCCAGAAAAATGTTGGTCTGGTGTCAAGCCTAGTTTGAGTCATCTGAGGGTGTTTGGATCTATAGCACATAAACATGTGCCAGATCAGTTGAGAAGAAAACTTGATGACAAGTCAAGTCAGATGATCCTGATAGGATATCATTCGACGGAGGATACATGTTGTCCGACCCAGTGAATAACCAAGTGATGATCAATAGGGACGTGATCATAGATGAGATTAAGGAGTGGGATTGGACTGAGAATGTTAAGAAGGATTCAGTGAGAATTTTTTATGATGAACCAGCTAGTAAAGTCAAAAGAGAAGTTTGACAGGAAGAAGTCAGAGGTGAAGCAGGCCTAAGCAGACCTCAGAGAACAAGACACATGCCTACAAGGTTGCAAGAATGTGCGATTACATCAGATGATGTGGTCAATGAAGAAGGTGAGCTGGTACATTATGCTTTCTACGTAGATGTTGAACCATCAATGCAGCTGAGGCATTGAAAGATTCGAAGTGGATGAAAGCAATGGACGAAGAGCTGAAGTCAATCGAAGTCAACAACACTTGGTCACTTGTCGAATTGCCCCAAGACAAGAAGGCAATCGATGTGAAATGGGTATACAAGAAGGCAATCGATGTGAGCTATCAAGTTAGTAGCACCAGCCCTAGGAACCCACTATTTTCTGTTAGCAGGGATGAGTTGTTTGGGTCTAGGTTAATGAGTAGGACTAGGATAACCATACAACCTAAAGCAAAATGGTTTTATGTGACCAAATTTCCCATAGTAATGACATCTCCATCTTTTGTGTTTTCCTTTATGTTGTTTTTCCTTGTGATGTTGAGACACCTGATGTGACATCTTTGGTTTGCTACCAGTGGGACTACAATCAGGAGAGGATTCATTGAACCCAAGGCCAGTCATGTCTCCTGCCATCTTTCCAGCCTGGAGGATTTTGTCTAAGGTGTCAGATCCACTGTTTAGCATTCTGACATACTTCGTCATCTCATCCAGATTGGAATTCAGGAACACGACTTCGATCTTCAACTTAGAAATGGTTTCTAAGTGTTCTGTCTTCTCATCCTCTAGTTGGGTTATCAGTTTCTTCTGATTCTCCACTTGTTAACACACTTCCTCACTTCTGAAACACAACTTCCTGTAAGAAGTAGGTAATTCATCAAAGGTTAATTCATCATCATTGGAGTCTTCATCAGGATCCCATCTCCCAGTCAAGGCAATCACAAGATTGGAAGATTCTCCTTCTGTTTCGCTTTCAGAATTATCATCAGACCAAGTAGAAGCAAGACTCTTCTTCTGTTTCTTGAGATAGGTCCCACATTCAGCTCTAATGTGACCATACCCTTCACATTCATGGCACTGAATTCCTTTGCCTTGTTTGGATTTTTCCTCAGATTTTGTTCTTCTTCCAGCATCATTGGGCCTACTGATGTCAAATGAGTTGTTCTTGACATTAGACTTTGACCTCACATCCATCCTCTTCAGGATTTTGTTGAATTGTCCTCCAAGTAACGCTAAATCATTTGCCATATCTTCATCAGTATCCTGACTACTTTCTTCCTTTTTATCTTCAGTGTTTGACACAAAGGCTATGCTTTTTGACTTTCTTTTCAGATCCATCACTCATTCCCAACTCGAATGTTTGGAGGGATCCAATTAGCTCATCCACTCTCATCTTGCAGATATCTTGAGATTCTTCTATGGCTGTCACTTTCATGGCAAATCTCTTGGGAAGTGATCTGAGAATTTTCCTCACAAGCTTTTCATCTGACATCTTCTTACCCAGGGCTCCTAAGGCATTAGCAATTTCAAGTATATTCATATGAAAGTCATGAATACTTTCATCTTCTTTCATCCTCAAATTCTCAAACTTAGTAGTAAGCAGCTGCAATCTAGACATCTTTACTCTAGAGGTACCTTCATGAGTGGTTTTGAGAATATTCCAAGCATCTTTAGCCACCTCACAATTGTTCATCAGTCTGAAGATGTTCTTATTAACCCCATAGAGTTTCCAAGAGCTAGGTCATCCTCCTCCTTGGTCCATTCTTCCTTAGGCTTCTTATCAGTTGTAACTTCTCCATCCTTCGTAGTGAAGGGATGTTCCCAGCCTGTTAGAACAACCTTCCAAGCCTTATTATCCAACGATTTCAGGAAGGCTACCATCTGAGGTTTCCAGTAGTCATAGTAAGATCCATCCAGAATTGGTGGTCTGTGTAGAGATCCTCCGTCTCTATCCATAGTACCAGAAAGTAACGTCCCAAGATCTCACCCAGAACCAGAGCAGGATGCCTGCTCTGATACCAATTGAAATTCTGGTATCAGATATGAGATGTCGAAGATAATGTCACGACACTAATATATGAGCAACAAGTGACATATAAACAGGATAAAAACAGAGAAACAATTGAAAAAGCGACACAAGCAATTGTTAACCCAGTTCGGTTCAAACACACCTACGTCTGGGGGCTACCAAGCCAGGAAGGAAATCCACTAAACAGAATTAGTTCAAAGACTCTCAGTAAACAACTTCAAGTTACAGTCTTTTCACCTAATCTCTACCCGTGTGACTTCTATCTAAGAACTCTTAGATATGAGACCCTACTCACTCCCCCTCAATCACAACAGTGATACTAGAACAAATACTACAAAGAAAGAAGACACACTTCAAGGAAACATACTTGATCTTGCTTAAAAGCTTCAATCAAGTAAAAAAATACGCTCGTACTTCAAAGCTTAGAGTGGACAAATTACAACTCAAAACTCAATCCAATTCACACATCAACAAGATGAATGAATGACTCACAATTCACAAACGTACATTAGGCTAAAACCCTAATACTCACTCACTTCAACGTTTGTATTTTCTTCTTTTTTTTCACATAGGGTTTACATGGTCTTTAAATAGAAGCTTTCTGAGTGGGCCTGGGCAACATGTAACCCTAATCCTATTTAACGCGTATTCCCTAGGAACAAATCATTCCTCTTTGAGAAACAGAATATTTTGGATTTAAATAGAATTACTCCTTGAATAACGCATGCAATCTCCACATAAGCGCACAAAGACTTGCATGAAAAGCGCAACAACAAAACACATAACATTCAGACTGAATGTTCTTGTAACACCTCAAAATTTGCCCTCCTCTCTTGAGACTAGCTTAACATATTGCATATCATTTTGTAGGATTTTAGGCATTGCATGTTTGCATATCATGTGGCTACATTGTGCAAGTCATCCTCATAAGTCTTGGTCAGAAGATAAAGAGGTTGAGATGGAAGCTAAGGGTTTCAATGGATTGATCACTAATCATCTGAGGGTGTGTGCATCAATTAGGGTTTCATGATTCCTCAAGGAGATTAAGCTTGATCTTGGTTGAAATGGTACATCATCATCATCATGGTCTTGTCATCATCAAAGGATTCATTATGCTTGATCAGATACCTTGAGATTAGGGTTTTGACCTCTGGTCAACCCTAATCAGTTGTATTGGGCCAATCAGGGCTTGGCAAGGAGATGAGGTTTTCAATGGATATGGGGATCATTTTATGATTATATTGGGCTTATGGAAGCTAGGGTTTCATCCTTGAGCCATTTCATCAGGAGTTTGAGGCTCAAATTCAACAGTCAAGCTGAAATTCATCTATCAGTCAACAAAAGTCAACTATGGTCAACTGTGCTTGGAATCATGGATTTAGAGGTGGGAGAGGGTTAGAGACACTTCATTCATGTCCAAACAAGTTTCATTTGACATTTCAAACATCAAGAATGAAGAAAATAAAGTCAGATGGAAACTTTCCAAAAGTAGAAAGTGACCTGTAATTCAAAACTGCCAAAAATGGAAAGTTTTTCTCCTCAAAATTACATGTCCAAAAATGCTTCAAATGAAATTTTGTCCAACATGAAAGTTGTAGATCTTGCTCTCACCTTTCCAAAAAGTCCAAGAACATGAATTTCTCATGTGTGGTTGGCAAGTTATGGATTGATCATTGTTCAAAAAAGTTGAATTTCAAAGTGGCATAACTTTTAATTCACAAGGCCAAATGGAGTGAGGTTTCTTTGAGCAAAATTCATTTGACATGTACTATCATAATCCATCATCACATTTCATAAATTTGGCTCACATAAAAAGTCCATTTTTCAAGTGGACCAATTTTAAAAAGTGGAGGGAAAAAGGTGTTTTTGAGAAATATTCATTATTTTCACTCCATTCCTTTTGCACTAGCTCACAAATGCCATTTGAAACTTGCTGCAACAAAGAAATTCCACTGTTACATTGGTTTGGCACAAGTGAGGTGAAATGACCAAATTGACATTTAGCATGAAAATGCATTTTCACTAATCCTTTGCATTAACACTAATTAGGATTAGAATCATCATTAACATAACATATATAAACATAATCATAACTATTTTCATGATAATCATAACAAAATTTCATTCTAGATCTGAAAATCTCCAAAACCTCTTCACTTTCTCTCTCACTTTTTTTCCAAAAATTTGCATAAACCTTGCATTGATCTTCATCCATTCATCATCTATATGCATTATTGAAGCTAATTGAAGCAAATTTTGGACTGTTAAAGTGAGGTGCAACAATGGCAATTCAAGATTTCATCAAGATCGTGCGTAATTGAGCAACAAACCTTGTTCCATTCACCTATACAAGAGTGATAGAACATCTGTTTTGCAATTCCAAGGCTTAAAACGCGTGATTCAACCCTTGTGCTTCAAAGAAGGTCAGATTTCGACCTTAATGATTCTTGAATTTGTTTGGTGCTTCTTGTAGATCTTGTTTAGTAGAGAATTCTGCACTTTGAACCATTAAATTTGGTTAAGAAACGAGCAAGTTATGTTGATTTGAAGTTTTGTGCACAAACATGTTTGCATTCGAATTTCTTAAATCATGAGGAATTAGGTTAAATTAATTTGAGATTGTGAATGTACGTGGAAAGACCTTTCCATTGATATAAAGTTTGTCCAATTTGGTGACAATTTGTTCTTGAGCCTATGAACATGAAGAACATTAAAAAAAAATCCAAAAACATGTGTTAGATCCAAAATTTCGCTCACTGTACATGCTGGAGATGTTTGAGCGCCTTTTTTTCGAATTTGGACCTCCCTTCGATTCCGTGTGGTGCCAATTCCACTTTTTGCCTTGCCATTTATTTTCACCATGTGCTCCATGTTTCAACATGCATTATTTCACTTTTTTATTTTTTCTCAACATTAGAAAATCAATATCTCATTCAATTTTTGTCCAAATAATGTGAGATTTTTTGTGGAATGATCCTTGTAGTCTCTACTATTTTTTGGTTATTTTTAATAAAATTGTGCACATGTGGTTTTTTGGATGGCCTAGGGTTTGTATGAACATATGTTTGCTTGCACATTGCTTGGTGTTTGGCTTGTGAAATGATGATGCTTAATTGGAAATTCTTGAAATTTTGCATGCTTATTCTAGAGACCTTAATGGACATTTTGGTATATGGTTTGTGATTTTTGCATTCCTGGATTGTGAGATATGACCTAATCATTAGAGGTGTGACAATTTGTGTCACACCATTTCTTGTCTGACTTCATGAATTTCATTGCCATGCCAATTGAACATGAAATGAGCTGAATTTTTTCATGTTGAATCTTCTGGATGTTAGGTTCACATGTGAATTTTTGTGGAATTTTTGGATGTGTTTCCTGTTTGATTGAGAATTTCCTTTCTGTTTGACCAAATGTGGACCTTTTGTGAGTCATGATTTTAATTGTTTTGTGAAATTCTTGATATGTATTGGATGGACTTGAAATTTTGTGGAGTGATTCTAGAATCTTGAAGTGTATCTTGGTTTTGGTTTGGTGCATTTATCATGTTCCTACATTGTTTTATGCTTGCTTGAAGTTGATGCTTGATTTGGTGCCTTGTTTGGACTTGTATGAGCATGCCTTAACTTGATGAATTTAATTGACTTGCTTCCCATTGTCCAATTGACTTGAAATTTGGTATGATGATCATATTGTGAATGCTGTTTAGCCATGAATTTTTTGGAGATTTATTGAATTGTTTTGGATTGAATTTTGATTGATGCATTCTGTTTGGTCCAATGAGCTTTGAAATGGCATGTTTTGCACTATTTCTTTCATGAAATGAAATTGGTGAATGATATGAATGTGAAACCACTTGGATTTGATTATTAATGGATTGATCTTGATTTTGGATATGTTTCATGTTCTGTTTTGACTTTTTTATCTCATTTTGACCCTAGTCTTGTACTAGTGGTTTGTGCTCTCACATTTGAGCTTTGTTTCAGGTTAAAAGCACAATTGCTTATGCTTGATGATGCTTGTCCCATTGGAGTTGGCTTGTTGATTGTTTATGACTAACTTTGAGTTTGTTTTGTAGGCATTGAGACTTATGCTTGTGCCTTAGGGCTTGCACCTTTGTGCACTGATGCTTGTTATCTGTTTGTGCTATGGACTTGTAGTTGTTTGTTTGCTTATTGTTTGAGCTGAGTACTGATTATATTGGATTGATTTCAGGTACCTTAGTTGCTATAGTTCCATTGAGAACTTGCTTTTTCTTTGCTTGCTAGCTTGAGCATTGAGGTATAATGATCTCTTCTCCATGTAGTCTGGAAGACCTGGCCTGTTACTTGGCCAGGCACCTGTCTGAAGTCCTCCTTAAGAGGCAATGCTTGTGCTTGTTTATTTTTGTCCCCAAGCAGAGACCTTTGATAAGGCAATTGGCAGATAAAAGAGATATGCAATCTATCTCCTGCTATTCAGTTGACTCATCCCCCTGCTCACACAACCGGTGTTGATGCATTGGGATACTAACCCAAGATCCTTGTACAGTTGTACAGTTGAGTCAGTGTCATAAGGGTAGAAGGGTTCCCACTTTCTGAACCCACACTTCTTTGTCTGAAGCTCTCCCAGGCCAGGGATAAGAGCTGTGAAGTCTTATCTTCACTCACCTTTCATCAGCTTCACCCTGACTCTCAATGTCAGGGTTAAGAGCTAACATCACCCTGATACAGTTGACTTGCTTTGGCAGTCTAACCCTTGTTTGAGCCCACTTTGACTGGATATAGTGTGTGCTATTTGTGAATGTTTGCTTTGTTTTGATTATGCTTGCATGCTTGCTTTGCCTGGTTAGGATAGCTTGCTGTTGTGCAAGTAGATAGAAAACTCAACCTAGGACCATTGTGGAATACATGATAACTATTAGGCTCGAGTCAGTCTCCCTTTTAGTTAGTCATTTCCCAGTCTCTGGTTAGGAGATAGTTTCTCCCCTGTTTAGGGGAACTACGTTGCCCTGATCCTCATACCAGATGAGGTACGTAGGCAGGAGATCGTGCGAGATCTCTCCGGGCACCCTTTTTATTTTCAAACCTTTGTTTTCTTTTTGTGTGTGTTCGCTTGACAGTTGCTAGGCTCGAGTTCCCGACTCCTTAGTAACTTGTTGCGTGTTATCCTTCTTGTGTGTTAGGAGATGGATATAAGCCCAGCGATTGGCATTCCATATCCTATTGTTGTGTGCTTGGAGTCCGATATAAGTCCAGTCAGTGGCATTTGGTTTCCAGTTTGGTGTTTGTTGTGAGGAGTCCGACGTAAGTCCAGCGATTGGTAGTTGGTTTCCTGTGTGTGTTTGTTGGTTCGGAAGCTGATGTAAGTCCAGTGATTGGCATTCGGTTTCCATGTTTTCCTGTCTGTGTTTTGTTTTGTTTGGCGTGCGTGAGCCGAACTACGGTAGCTCTGATTCTCGTTCCAGACGAGATACGTAGGCATAGGATGCGATATCCTAGCGAGCCCTCTCCCCTCTTCTTCCACCTATGTTGTTTCAGTGTGTGTGTGTGATGTTTGTTTTAGCAACCTTTTCTTTCTTTTAGAGCGTTGATCCTGTCGAGTACGACGGATGCGTAGGGGTGCTAATACCTTCCCTTCGCATAACCGACTCCCGATCCCATTCTCTTTGGTCGCGAGACCATGTCTTTTCCAGGTTTACTCTGAGCGTTTCCTTTCCCTCTTTTGGAATAAATAACGCACGGTGGCGGCTCTGTGTTGTTTTGTTTTAGCCCGCCGGTTGTTTTTCGCGGATGCGACAGCTGGCGACTCTGCTGGGGAACACCTCCGGATGTTGACCTGTGCTGGTCCATCTTCCCTAAGCGAGTCTCTCCTAGCGCTCTAGGATAGTTTAGGTTGCTTGTGCTGCTTTATTTATTGCATTTATTATTCTGACTGTGTATATATTTGCATAAATATTTGCATGCATCATACTATCATGTTGCCGTCCTCTGTGCAGGTGGTTCCTCTGTTTTGGGGTGGGTGTTCTGAGTGGGGCTAAAGGTGAAGTTGAATCCCAAAGGATAAGTGACTCGACATAATCGATGTGAAATGGGTATACAAGGTGAAGTTGAATCCCAAAGGATAAGTGACTCGACATAAGGCGAGACTTATGGCAAAAGGATTTCTTCAAAAAGAAGGAATTGACTTCGATGAAGTTTTTGTACCTGTTACTAGGATCAAAAAAATCAGGTTAGTTGTTGGTCTATCAAACATGAAAAATTGGAAAATGTGACAGATGGACGTGAAATGTGCATTCCTAAATGGACCCTTAGAAGAAGAAGTTTATGTTGCACAACCAGCTGGATTTGTGAAATATGGCGAAGAAAGAAAAGTGTACAGGCCGCATAAAGCCCTGTACGGACTTAAACAAGCTCCAGGAGCTTGGAACAAGAAGATAGATGGATTTCTAAAGGAGAAGGATTTTGTGAAGTGAAAATTTGAACATGCAGTATATGTAAGAAGAAGCAAGAGTGAATTGCTTATACTATGTCTCTATGTTGATGACCTGTTGACAACTGAAATTCTGGTATCAGATATAAGATGTCGAAGGTAATGTTACGACACTAATGTCTGTTAACACACAATGGATGAAGATATATAATTATAAAACAAATAACACAAGCAATTGTTAACCCAGTTCGGTGCAACTCACCTACATCTGGGGGCTACCAAGCCAGGAAGGAAATTCACTAAAATAGAATTAGTTCAAAGACTCTCCGTACACTACAACAAGTTACAGTCTTTCTCACCTAATCTCTACCCATGCAATTTCTACCTAAGCACTCTTAGATATGAGAACCCACTCACTTCCCTTACAATCACACATCAGTGATTTTAAACAACAATCCCTTGAGAAAAGAAAATACTTTTCAATTACACACTTTTGATTTTACTTCACAGTTTCAATCAAGAAGACACACTCTTGATCTTGCTTCACAGCTTTGATCAAGAAGACACACACTCTTGCTTAACAGCTTTAGAGTGACAAATTACAACCACAAATCAGTCCAATTCAATCATCAATGGATGACTTGAATGACCTATAAGTCTTACGACTAAACAGACATAAACCCTAGCTCTCTCTATGTATTTCGCTCAGTTTTGGTTGTGTGTTCAAACAGGTTTTCTAAGTCCCTTTTTATAGAAGCTTTCTGCTAGGCTTGGACATCTTGAAAACCCTAAATCTATTTTCCAATCAAATCTTTTTATAACAGCTGGTTAGATCTCTTTGGAAAATAAGTAAATCTGGTTGTAATCAATGATTGAATGCGCCAGCTAATCAGATCTTCAATCATTCAAAGATTGCTATTAATTGTGCAATCATAAAACACCAGACATTCATACTGAATGTTCTATGTACAGGATGTCATGACATCGGGTCTGACATCTTGGAAAAATCCTGCATAATCCAATAATTCCTTTTATAGCTTTTAGCAGGAACAACCATATCATATGTCATGTCCTTGTGTATGTCATCTGAAACAATCCTGCATGAACATGTCTTTCATTTAAGCTCCAGCAGGTACAACCAATATCAGAAGCCATGGCATTGTATGTGGCATTCTGAAATAATTCTGCTTGCACATGTTCTTGAACTCCAGCAGGTACATAGGATATCTCATGTTAAGATATCACACATGACATCTTGTGAACACTCTTTGTTTTACCAAAATTGCTGCCAACACTTAGAATCAACAAACTCCCCATTTGGCAAATTTTGGCTAAAACATATATTTGTCCTTTTTGTTCACAAGGCAAACTATCAGCAGTTAAATAACTTATCAGTAGTTTAAACAGCAGCATAAGCAATAACAATTACTAGATATAACTACTAGTAATGCACACATGCACAAGGGTACTTCTCGTCCCCCTAAATCTATGCAACAAACAACAGAATTACTAGTTATGGATGCAACTAGTAAGACACACAAAAGCACAATGCACAAGGGTACTTCTTCTCCCCCTAAATCTGCTTCAACATCAGCACCTGTACACCATATCATACATCCCCTTTGACATCTGTAAACAGAATAACACCTGTTTTAACACCTGTACACTTCCTTCAATAATAGCTGTCCTCCAGATCAGCCACAAATATCTCACAACTCCACAACTGCTTCCAAATTCCATATCAACACTTCTCCCCCTTTTTAGTCAAAATTGACCAAAGGTGACCAATTAGACAAAATAAATGTCAATTAGTCTGTCAGAGAATGTCAGGACAAATGTTACAACATTAAACATGTTAAAACATAATAGTTATGCAGTATAAACCATCATTATACACAGCTGTGATAGCTGAGACAATGAACAAATCCAAGGAACTCTTTAAGAGCCCTAAATATTACATAACAGACATCAAAAGGACTGCCAAAAAATACACAATTTAAAAGAAAACTAAGAACTCCATATTGCAGCAGCAGAACATCACCCAAAACATCAGACACAACAGCCTTACAGTCTTCATTCTTTAACAAACAAGAGGAGGAACCATCAATCAGAGGAAGAAGTATCACCTTCACCTTCATCTTCATCTTCAGAGCCATCAGAGCTGTCACAGGATTGTGCTTTTGCATCTGAGTCCTTACCAGCTTTTTTTGTCTCCTCTTTTTCCAGGTTACAAATAAGAGCTTCCAAAGCTTCTTTTCTTGCCTTGGCCACATTTATACCATTCTCCAATTCCTTGCAGGTATCTCTTAGTTGATCAATTAAGCTCCCTTGAGATGCAGGTTCCCTTCTGGCAGATGTCATGACAACATCATTGACATGACTACCCTCAAAAAGCTTATAGTGAATTGATAGAGGGGTCTTTCTCCTGCTTGGAACATCACTAGCACTTAGGATGCCTGGTTGTTGACTCAGGATAATGCCACAAATGATGGATGAGAATGCAATGGGCAACTTTACAACATTGGTGGAGGCATGTCTGATGGTTTGATCAAACACAAACTTTCCAAAATCATAGTTTATCTTAGTTCCAATGGCATGAATGATCCTTCCAAGAGCAATGAAGATGGTAGATATGTGATTAGTAGGTACCCAATTAGCTGAACCAATCTTGTGTAAGATGGCATACTTGACAGTTAGTTTACTAGCTGATAGGTGTTTCCTACTAGGCCATTCCTTAACTTGACCAGCTGTAATCATCCTACAGATCTCATTGTCTATGGTCTCTAGATCTACCCCTCCATCAGTTTTTCTCCCTAGGAACCTGTTGATGATGGTTGGTGAAAGTTTCACACACTTACCCCTAACAACAACTTTGCAGACCTCCCTGCTGCTTTTTCTATAACTCTCCTCAGGGACGTTTATAATGAATTATTTGACTAGCCCCTCATAGCATTGAGGCAGAGCAGTCACAATTTTCATAAGACCAGCTGCCTTGATTAACTTCATTACTTCCTTTACTTCAACAGTCTCTTTCCCCAATTCTCTTTCAACCGCTACCCTTCTTTGAGTGACAAACCTCCATTTGTCTAGGTGCTCAACAACTAATTTGTTTGAAGACTTCTTTACAACCTTTCTTTTGTCAGAGGAGATGTCTGGGACATCGTCTTCGACATTCTCATTAGATTCAGAACTCTCACTCTTTTCTTTCCTCTTCCTGATATCTACTTTGCTCCAAGGTTTGGAGGGACCTATACCACTAACCTTTTTCTCTCTCCTGGCTGTCCTTATCTCATCCATGCTCTTCCTTTTTCTTAGTTTATTGGCTACACTTGTGTTCACAAGATTGACCAAAGTGTCCTCTTCTTCTTCAGACCTTTCTTCTGGAGTCTTATCAGGAGACTTGCTTGGTAAATATTTTCCAAGAGAGCATAGTCCCTCAGAAGCTACTTCCTTTTCTGTCTTAGATGAGTTATCATCTTTTTCCACTTGGGTTTCCTCCTCAGGAGAGGGGTCCCTTCTGGACAGATGGGTAAACATATCCTTGACTCCATGTTCTTCATTCAGTATTCTAGTAACTAGGTTTCTTATGGTGCGATCAGTAAAGTGCATGTCATTTTTATCAGGAGATTTTTCAGGAGGGTTACCTTGCTTATCTTCTGTCGTGGAAGAGGATCCTGGAATGTCACCTGGTATCATACGCAGAGGAGTCACGTCCATCAAATCTTCATCTAAAAACTCCATGGAGGGAGTTCTTGTATGAAGGGGTCTTGAGCTAGAAGATGACGGATGTTGAGACATGTAGTCGAACTTTTGAGAGATGTTTCTTTGCCCTAGCAGAGGTTTTCTGAAGATGGAAAGAATTGTATTTAGGCAAAGCGTGCAGATGAAATAGCCATTATTCCTAATACTAGATGATGATTCATTATTAATGTGGCCTTTTCCTTTTATTGGGCAGACACTATCTTTTCCTCTCCACATTAATTGCCATATTTTCTTAAGAAACCAAACCCCTAATTTCTTTTCATATTTCAGTTGGTCGTTGTATGCATCCCTTGCAGCCTTGTTAGTAAGTTGCATTTCATGCTGTTTGTTTTTCATATATTTTCTAATTGAGTGATGACATCAATTAATGTACTTGGTCCAGCTGTGCTGACTATGATCCTTGGACATATTTGTATCATAATATAATGTCATGACATCGATTGTAACATCGTATATAATTATCAGTAGATTCATCTAACCTGATTGAGAATTGTTGCTTTTATCGGATATATTTTCATCATAAGCATCAGGTTGATCTTCCAAATGAGTAGGAGCATATATCCTTTTACTATCTGTCTCAATCTTCTTTACACACAAAGTCCTTTGTGGTCCAGTTTCAACAAGGCTTTCACCAGTTTCAGACTGCATATAACCAGTCATATGTTCCCCTTTTTCAGGTGTTTGAGCCATCATGGCCTTCTCTTCATTTAGATTTCCCTTGAAGGTTCTTACAGCAACTGTGCTCATCTTAGAGGAGTTATTCATTTGAGAGCTCCACATGTAACAGTTGTCTTTGGTCCTGATTCCTTTCATAATAACTTCACTGTCTTTGTTCATAACCAGACATTCAGTTTTAGTGAAGATGATATTCAGACCTTGATCCCCTAGCTGACTGATGCTTATTAGATTTGATGTCAAGCCCTTGACAAGTAGAATATTATCAAGTTTAGGGGCTCCAGGACACTCAAGCTTGCCTATCCCTTTTATTTCATCCTTTGCTCCATCACCAAAGGTTACATGGCTTATGTCATGAGGGTGAAGGTCAGTTATCAAATCTGAGTTTCCAGTCATGTGTCTAGAACATCCACTATCAAAGTACCACTTTTCTTTGAGGGGAAGGTGAGCTATTAGACTTGTATCATTAGTCTTAGGAACCCATTTCTTCTTGATGATAGTCCTGTGCTGTTTGGGTCTGGGTTGATAGTGAGTTTGTTGATAAACAGGGGTAGGGTAACCATACAACTTATAGCAGAAGGGCTTTGAGTGACCAAGTTTCCCACAGTAATGACATCTCCATCTTTGGTGTTTGCCTTTCTGCTGTGTCCTCTTCTGATGATGTGACATATGATGTGACATCTTAGAACTGCTCTTACTGTTGCAACATTTAGGTTTAGCTTGAGGTTTGCAACTAGTGTAACTGCTTTCAGCCTTAGATTTAGGGTACCCTACTCTAGATTTTGCTCCTATGATTACTCCAGTTTGGAGAATCTTGTCTAAGGAGTTAGATCCCTTGTTCAGCATCCTTACATACTTGGTTATCTCTTCTAGTTTTGAGTTTAAGAGTATAGCTTCAGTTTTTAGATTGGAGATGGTTTCCACATGTTTTGCTTTTTCATTCTCCAGCTGTGCTATCTTTTGGCTTTCAACTTGTTGACTTTTATCTAGCTTGTCCCTTAGAGCCACAACTTCTGTTTTTAATTTGGAGATGGTTTCCAAATGTTTTCCCTTTTCATTCTCAAGTTGGGTTATCCCCTTCTTCTGGTCTTCTACCTGTTTACACAGCTCTACACTTTTGTGACACAACTTTCTGTAGGTGGAGGCCAAGGTTTCAGAAGTCAATTCTTCATCACTTGAATCTTCATCAGAACCCCATTTTACTGTTAAAGAAGTCACTAGATTTGCTGCCTCTTCTGTATCACTCTCATCTGACCAAATGGCAGCAAGACTCATCTTCTACTTCTTGAGGTAGGTTCCACATTCAGTTCTAATATGTTCGTATCCATCACATTCATAGCACTTTACTTCTTTTCATTCTTTGGGCTTCTCATCTGACCTCACTTTCCTTCCATTGCTGATGTCAGGTGAGATGTTCTTGATATTTTCCTTGGATCTTACATCCATTTTCTTTAACAATCTGTTGAACTGTCTCCCCAACATTGCAACTTCATTGACCCACTCTTCAGCCACATCTTGACTGTTTTCCTCTTCTGAGTTTGATTTGAAGGCAATGCTTTTGGTCTTCTTTTCAATTCCATCAGTCAATCCCATCTCAAAGGTTTGGAGGGATCCAATTAGCTCATCTACCCTCATGTTGGAAATGTCTTGGGACTCTTCTATTGCAGTCACCTTCATTGCAAATCTCTTGGGGAGTGACCTGAGAATTTTTCTTACCAATTTTTCATCTGTCATCTTTTCTCTCAGGGCTCCTGAGGCATTAGCAATTTCAAGGATACTCATGTGAAATTCATGGATATTTTCATCTTCTTTCATCCTTAAGTTTTCAAACTTGGAGGTGAGCAGCTAAAGTCTAGACATCTTTACCCTAGATGTGCCTTCATGAGTGGTCTTGAGAATGTCCCAAGCATCTCTAGCTACTTCATAATTGTTTACCAATCTGAAGATGTTCTTGTCCACTCCATTGAAGATGACATTCAAGGCTTTAGCATTTCCAAGGGCTAGGTCATCCTCCTCCTTGGACCATTTTTCTTCAGGCTTTTTCTCAGCAGTGGCTTCTCCTTCTTTAGTAACTACAGGGTGCACCCAGCCTGTCAAGACAGCTTTCCAAGCCTTGTTATCAAGGGATTTTAAAAAGGCTACCATTCTAGGTTTCCAATAGTCATAGTTAGAACCATCCAAAATTGGTGGCCTATGAACAGATCCTCCATCCCTCTCCATTGAACCAGAAAGTATTGTCCCTAGATCTCACCCAGAACCAGAGCAGGATGCCTGCTCTGATACCAATTGAAATTCTGGTATCAGATATAAGATATCGAAGGTAATGTTACGACACTAATATCTGTTAACACACAATGGATAAAGATACAGAATTGTAAAACAAATAACACAAGCAATTGTTAACCCAGTTCGGTGCAACTCACCTACGTCTGGGGGCTACCAAGCCAAGAAGGAAATTCACTAAAATAGAATTAGTTCAAAGACTCTCCGTACACTTCAACAAGTTACAGTCTTTCTCACCTAATCTCTACCCGTGCAATTTCTACCTAAGCACTCTTAGATATGAGAACCCACTCACTTCCCTTACAATCACACACCAGTGATTTTAAACAACAATCCCTTGAGAAAAGAAAATACTTTTCAATTACACACTTTTGATTTTACTTCACAGTTTCAATCAAGAAGACACACTCTTGATCTTGCTTCACAACTTTGATCAAGAAGACACACACTCTTGCTTAACAGCTTTAGAGTGACAAATTACAACCACAAATCAGTCTAATTCAATTATCAACAGATGACTTGAATGACCTACAAGTCTTACGACTAAACAGACACAAACCCTAGCTCTCTCTATGTATTTTGCTCAGTCTTGGTTGTGTGTTCAAACAGGTTTTCTAAGTCCCTTTTTATAGAAGCTTTCTGCTGGGCTTGGACATCTTGAAAACCCTAAATCTATTTTCCAATCAAATCTTTTTATAACAGCTGGTTAGATCTCTTTGGAAAATAAGTAAATCTGGTTGTAATCAATGATTGAATGCGCCAGCTAATCAGATCTTCAATCATTCAAAGATTGCCATTAATTGTGCAATCATAAAACACCAGACATTTATACTGAATGTTCTGTGTACAGGATGTCATGCCATCGGGTCTGACATCCTGGAAAAATCCTGCATAATCCAATAATTCCTTTTATAGCTTTTATCAGGAACAACCATATCAGATGTCATGTCCTTGTGTATGTCATCTGAAACAATCCTGCATGAACATGTCTTTCATTTAAGCTCCAGCAGGTACAACCAATATCAGAAGCCATGGCATTGTATGTGGCATTCTGAAACAATCCTGCTTGCACATGTTCTTGAACTCCAGGAGGTACATAGGATATCTCATGTTAAGACATCACACATGACATCTTGTGAACACTCTTTGTTTTACCAAAATTGCTGCCAACACTTAGAATCAACAACAACAGATAGCTGCAAGAAGGAGATCGAAGACTTCAAAGGTGATCTCAACAAGGAATTCAAAATGTCAGATCTGGGTGACATTTCATATTTCCTTGGCATCGAATTCTACAAGAGTGTTAGAGGTTTGATGATGCACCAAATAAGGTATGCAGGAGAAATACTCAAGAGATTTGAGATGTAAGATTGCAACCCAACTTCGACTCCAGTTGAGCCCAGAGTACAACTGTCGAAAGATTCAGATTCAGATGATGTCGACCCAACCCAATATAGAAGACTTATTGGGTCACTTAGATACCTTTGTCATGTTGGTGTAAGCCCTAGAGGCCAATACTTTTGGTACTTGTATCAAATTATTTATTAATAATAAAAGGCTTTTTCTTTATTATGTTTGTTTAATAAAGTCCCTAGAATAGCTAGTCCGTTTAATGTATCAAGTGTGACTTAATCATGAGATCCCATTAAACATAAGGACACTATTCTTAAAGTATCTGTAGTCGAGCTTTGTTGTGAAGTGGGATAACATTAAAGCATTAAGACTATCATGTATATAGACTGATGATCACATCTCATGGATCATGGATAAGGAGTTATCAAGTCTTAAACATAATTATGAATATTGAGAGTAATATTTATACTAGATTGACCCGCTATGAGAATATTATATAGAATGTTATGCTATGTGTCATAAGTTACTCTCATGGTGATAATGGTGTATACCACCCTTTGACCTGAAACCACTATGTACCCTAGATGTAGAGTCGAGCGCCTTATTGATGATCAAACATTATTCGTAATTGGATGACTATAAAGACAGTTGATGGGTACTCCACGAAGCATGTTGAGGGGCATGAGTGACCTAAATGGAATTTGCCCATCCTGCATAACAGGATAAATGTCTACGGGCCCAATATTGAACTGGACAAGGATGACACGGTCTATGCCTTGTTCAATATAGACATAAGGGTAAAAGGGTAATTATACACATAAGTATTATCACATAAGGATTTGTCAGATCACATGACATTTTCGTGTCTTGGGTAGCAATGATGTGTTGCTAGATACCGCTCACTATTTATTATGTTAAATACGTGATTTAATATAATTGCTAATGTCGCAAAAACTTACAGGATCACACACAAAAGGACAGATTGATGAGAGATAGAGTAACTAAGGAACACCGTAAGGTACGGTGCACTTAAGTGAATTATAGAACATCGTAAGGTACGGTGTACTTAAGTAGAATACGAAATATGGTAAGGTATCACACGCTTAAGTGATTTTGGCATATCATAAGATATGGGCCACATACACTTAAGTGGGCTTTTTAGCTTGCAACCCACACAAGTGGTTCTATAAATAGATCTCTTGTGTAGAATCATTTGTGTAGTTGCAATTTCGTTTCTCTCTCTCTCTCTCTCTCTCTCTCTCTCTCTCACACACACACACACACACACACACACACACACACACTCAAAGCCTTCATTCGTAGCAGCTAGCACTGAGATTGAAGGAATCCGTTCATATGGACTGAGTAGAGGCGTTGTCACCATTCAACATTTGTGATCGCTTCGTAGATCTGCATCAAAGGTTTCAATCACCACAAGAGGTAACGATTCTACCACTGATCATGTCCATTCGTAAGGATCACTAAAGGAGAATGTTTTAAAATTCCGCTGCATTTTGGATCGCTCTTCTCCTTCAGTGGTATCAGAGCCACTTACGGAATCATGCATCTGATAGCTGTTTATTTTCTGTATTTTCTGCATTAATACGAGTAAAAGACAGAATGAATTAAAGAATAATGAGTAATTAAATTTGGCATCATGTGTGTATGATTTGGATAATTGATGTTGATTATGCTTCGGAATCCGACGTTAGTATGGTGAAGCAGTGATACATCGATCGTCCATAGGTTACGCAATTGAGATCGATCAAGTCATATATATGATATAAGTAATCCTGATGCAGAATACGGTATATATGATATATTGTTTCTATTTCGTTCATTCAAACACTTAATGGTGAAGCAATGACGTGTTGATTAATCATACTGAATTAACAATCGAAGTGTGTTTGGCGGTCTAAAATTGGTGCATTAGGGTTCATGACGGCACAAGGGTTGTGCTGTCGAAGAGTTGTGTGATTAGGGTTGTGATTGCGCAAGAGTTGTGCTTTAAAGTATCAAGTGTTGATGCGAAAAACGAAGTCTATTTTAAATGAATTGTTCATTAAAATTTTGCGTATTGTGATCGATCGCTGGAACCCCCGGCTAACTCTGCGTAGTGTGATCGATCGCCGAAATTTAATTTTGTTTTAATTAATTAGCAGAATTTAAATTAATAATAATAATGTGTTTATTATTATTGTCTTGTGGTGATCGATTATGGCCTTAGTTTTCCTTTATTTTGTTTTGGGATTTTAAAATACGACTTACGTGTCGTGCCTCTCTTTTAATCTCTTAATGTAACTTCTTTTCTCATCTCACTCCCTCGTATGTAAAACGAGTTTCTTTTATGTAGAGTAATATTACAAAAAAAGAGAAGAATATAATATCAAAGGAGGAAAACCTTGAAGATCTTGCTTGGAGAAGCTTAGATCGTTATTAGGTTAGCTTAGGTTCTCTCATTGGCTTGGGAGAACAATTGCGCTAGGGGCCATAACTGTTTCATTATGTATGTTGATGCATGTGAATGTATATTGATGCATGTGAGAGACGATTTATATGATAAATAAGCCGGTGAGATCAGAATAATTACAAATTCCCTCAAATTAAATATTAAGTTTATGCTTTCCAAGTTTTAGCACTCATCAAGACTAGTATCGAATAATGCATGTTTCGCCTACACGAGATGCATATTCGATATTAGTAAGGTTCGATGAGATAATTGTAATATCCAATTGCTAAAACAATGGGTCAAACTTAACTAAACAAATTATAATAAGATTATATATGTTTAGAAGCAAGAGTTGGAATGATCCATGTGATGGATTGGAATAAGGAGTTATTCACCCAACTATAATATTCGAGAGTTGTATTAGATACAATTGGAAGGAGTTTCTACCAAAATAACCTACTTTTGTGTAATCCGCCTACGCGGGCTTAAAACAAAGTGAAATGTGGATCTCGACCCACTAGAAAATCTTCCAATGGGATTTTCCGAATCAAATGGTGAGGGTCATTTGTTTTGAGTAAAATAGTGGGAGCATATTTAATTAAAGGCCCTAATTAAATATGTTATTGATACTTATATTTTCATTATTTTCATGTAGATTACCATGACAACAAACACCTCTAACAACATTTTACGATCAATTCTTGATAAGGAAAAATTGTTTGGGACAAATTTTCTGGATTGGCACCAAAATATGAGGATTGTCCTCAAACATGATAGAAAGTTGTATGCCTTGGAGAAACTTGTTCCTGAAGAGGAACCTCATAGTTCTGCACCTAAGGCAGAAAGAGATGCTTATAAAAAGCATGTCGATGATGCCAATGAAACTGCTTGCCTCATGCTAGCTACTATGAACTCAGAGTTGCAAAAGCAACATGAGAACATGGCAGCGTTCGATATGATCGAACACCTGAAGATGCTCTATCAAGAGAAAGAAAGGCATGAAAGGTTTGAAGTTTCAAAATCCCTTTTCAAGGCAAGTTAGCTGAAGGAGCCCCTGTAGGTCCCCATGTGCTCAAGATGATTGGGTATGTGGAGAACCTTGAGAGGTTGGGTTTTCCCCTCGGAAAGGAACTTGCGATTGATTTGATCTTGCAATCGTTGCCAGATAGATTCAGTCAATTTGTCATTAATTTCAATATGAATGATATGGACAAATCTCTTCCTGAACTGCTAGCCATGTTAAGAACTGCTGAGAAGAATCTAAAGTCAAAAGGGAAGTCCATTCTAATGATCAGAAGAGAAGCTTCCCAAAGTACCTGGAAGATAAGAAGAATGGAGTATAGACTTCAACTTTAGATATTTTTGTTATTGAAATTAATTTATCTACTTCTGCATCATGGGTATTAGATACTGGATGGGGTTCTCACATTGGTACCTATGTGCAGGGGCTAAAAAGGAGTAAAGATTTGGCAAAAGGTGAAGTTGACCTATGAGTTGGCAATGGAGCAAAGGTTGCTACTTTAGCCGTAGGAACTTATGTATTGACTTTACCTAGTGGTTTAATAATTTAGTTAGAGAACTGTTATTATGTACCTGCAATTAGCAGGAATATTATTTCCGTTTCTTGTTTAGACAAGTTTGGTTTTTCATTTATAATAAAGAACAATTATTTCTCCATTTATTTGAATGATATATTCTATGCTACTGCACAAATGAACAATGGACTATATGTCATTGATCTTGAAATGCCTATTTATAACATTAATACTAAAAGGATGAAACCTAATGAGTTAAATCCAACTTACCTTTGGCATTGTCGATTACGCCACACAAATGAGAAACACATTTCTAAACTCCATAAAGATGGACTCTTGGACTCTTTTGATTATGAATCATATGAGACATGCAAATCTTGTTTAATTGGAAAGATGACAAAGTATCCATTCACAGGAAAAGGTGAAAGAGCTAATGATCTTTTGGCCCTCATACATACTGATGTATGTGGACCACTGAACATACCGGCCAGAGGAGGTTTTCAGTACTTCATCACATTTACTGATGATTTCAGTAGATATGGTTATGTGTATTTAATGAAACACAAATCAGAGTCCTTTGAAAAGTTCAAGGAATTCAAGAATGAAGTATAAAACCAACTAGGTAAGAATATTAAAACTCTTCGATCAGGTCGAGGTGGTGAGTATTTAAGCCTAGAGTTTGATGACCATCTGAAAGAGTGTGGGATCCTATCCCAACTTACTCCTCCTAGAACACCCCAAAGGAACGGTGTATCTGAGAGAAGAAATCGAACCTTGTTAGACATGGTCCGATCCATGATGAGTCACGTCGATCTTCCAAACTCCTTTTGGGGACATGCACTGTTGATAGCAACTTACACACTTAACCGTGTTCCATCCAAAAATGTTGAAAAGACACCATATGAGATATGGAGTGGTAAGAAATCACATATGTCTTACATGAAGATTTGGGGTTGCGAAGTTTATGTGAAACAACAAATTTCAACACTGCTTGAGCCCAAATCTGACAAATGCTTATTTGTGGGGTATCCTAAAGAAACAAGAGGGTTTTACTTCTACAATCCTTTTGAGGGCAAAGTATTTGTCGCTCGAACTAGAGTGTTCCTAGAAAAGGATTTTATTTCCAAAGGAATCAGTGGGAGGAAAGTAGAGATTGAAGAAATTCAAGAATCATAAAGCATTGATACACCTATGGAGGAATTAGAGCAGGAAACACAAGTAGTTGTGGAAGAGCAACCTACTCAAGTAGAACAAGACCAACGTAGGTCAAGCAGGATACGTCACCTACCTGAGAGATATGGATATCTCATAACTGATCAAGGTGATGTATTACTCATGGATCAAGATGAGCTTGTGACCTGCCAAGAGGCCATAACTGGTCCCGAGTCCGAGAAGTGGCTAGAAGCCATGAAATCTGAAATGGATTCCATGTACACAAACCAAGTTTGGACCTTGGTAGAGCCTCTTGTAGGAGTTAACCCTATAGGATGCAAGTGGGTCTTCAAAAAGAAGACTGACATGGATGGTAAGGTACATACCTATAAGGCAAGACTGGTTGCAAAAGGATATAAACAAATTCATGGGGTTGACTATGATGAAACCTTTTCACTAGTTGCAATGCTTAAATCCGTTCGAATTTTACTTGCTCTCGGTGCATATCATGATTATGAAATATGGCAGATGGATGTCAAAATTCCTTTCCTTAATGGGAATCTTCTTGAGGATGTGTACATGACACATCCTGAATGATTTGATATACCAGAAGAAGTCCAAAGGATATGTAAGTTACAAAGATCAATCTACGGATTGAAGCAAGCTTCCAGAAGCTAGAATCTTCATTTTGATGAAACAGTAAAACAATATGGATTCATCAAGAACGAAGATGAGCCTTGTGTCTACAAGAAGGTTAGTGGGAGCATGATCATTTTCCTGGTATTATATGTAGATGACATATTACTCATTGGAAATGATGTCCCTACCCTACAACAAGTAAAGTCTTGGTTGGGGAAATGCTTTTCTATGAAGGACTTAGGTGAAGCAGCCTATATATTAGGAATCAGGATCTATAGAGATAGACCACAAAACTGCTTGGCCTAAGTCAGAGTACATACATAGACAAAGTGCTGAGACGCATTAATATGCATGATTCTAAGAAAGGATTCATACATATGCAACATGGCTTGTGTCTATCAAAAACATAATCCCCTTCAACTAAGGAAGAAAGGGATCACATGAATAAGATTCCATATGCATATGCAATAGGATCTATCATGTATGTCATGTTATGTACTCGACCAGATGTTCCGTATGCTTTAAGTGCAACGAGTAGGTACCAATCTGATCCCGGTGATGCTCATTGGGTAGCTGTCAAGAATATCCTTAAGTTTTTTAGAAGGACTAAGGACTCATTCTTGAAATATGGAGGTCAGGAAGAGCTTGTTGTAATTGGATACACTGATGCTAGCTTCCACACAGATAAGGATGACTTTAGATCACAATCTGGTTATGTGTTTTGCTTAAACGATGGGGATGTGAGCTGAAAAAGTTCAAAACAAGATACAGTTGCTGCTTCTACAACCGAGGCCGAGTATATTGTTGCCTCAAGTGCAACAAAGAAAGCTATTTGGATCAAAATGTTCATTAGTGAACTTGGCATAGTTCCTAGCATTATGGATCCCATTGGTCTCTATTGTGATAACAATGGTGCTATCGCATAAGCTAAGGAGCCTAGATCTCACCAACGATCCAAACACATACTTAGGCGTTATCACCTCATTCGAGAGATAATAGATAGAGGAGATTTAAAAATATGAAGAGTACCTACACTTGACAATATTGCTGACCCACTGACAAAGCCTCTTGCGCAGCAGAAGCATGATGGCCATACTAGATCTATGGGCATTAGGGGTATGCCTGATTGGCTCTAGTGCTAGTGGGAGATTGTTGGTGTAAGCCCTAGAGGCCAATACTTTTGATACTTGTATCAAACTATTTATTAATAATAAAAGGCTTTTTATTTATTATGTTTGTTTAATAAAGTCCCTAGAATAGCTAGTCTGTTTAATGTATCAAGTGTGACTGAATCATGAGATCCCATTAAATATAAGGACATTATTCTTAAAGTATATGTAGTCGAGATTTGTTGTGAAGTGGGATAACAATAAAGCATTAAGACTATTATATATATAGACTAATGATCACATCTCATGGATCATGGATAAGGAGTTATCAATTCTTAAACATAAGTATGAATATTGAGAGTAATATTTATACTGGATTGACCCACTATGAGAATACTATATAGAATGTTATGCTAAGTTTCATAAGTTATTCTCATGGTGATAATGGTGTATACCACCCTTTGACCTGAAACCACTATGTACCCTAGATGTAGAGTCGAGTGCCTTATTGCTGATCAAACATTATCCATAACTGGATGACTATAAAGACAGTTGATGGGTACTCCACAAGCATGCTGAGGGACATGAGTGGCCTATATGGAATTTTCCCATTCTACATAACAGGATAAATTTCTACGGGCCCAATATTGAACTGGACAAGGATGACACGGTCTATGCCTTATGTTCAATATAGACATAAGGGCAAAAGGATAATTATACACATAAGTATTATCACAAAAAGAATTGTCAGATCACATGACATTTTCCTGTCTTGGGTAGCAGTGATGTGTTGCTAGATACCACTCACTGTTTATTATGTTAAATACGTGATTTAATATAACTGTTAATGTCGCGAAAACCTACAGGGTCACACACAAAAGGACGGATTGATGAGAGGTAGAGTAACTAAGGAACACCGTAAGGTACGGTGCACTTAAGTGAATTGTAGAACATCGTAAGGTATGGTGTACTTAAGTAGAATACGAAATATGGTAAGGTACCACACGCTTAAGTGATTTTGGCATATCATAAGTGTAGCACCTCAAATTTGCACCTATCATTGTACATACATTCTCATATTAGGTCATAGCATAACATGGTCCACTGCATAGCATTGCCTTGTCCCATTTGCCTCAAGTGCAAGTCAATCAAGAGAATTAGGTCAAACTGATCAGGAGATCAGTCAACCAAGCAAGCAAGGGTGTTTCTCAAAGAGCCAAGGCCCTAGGGTTGGTCCAACATGTTCACATGACTTGGGGATCCATTTGAAGTGATTAGGTCAAAGATTGGAGGCTCAGAGGTCATCAATCAATACACAATCAGTCAGAAACCCTAGAAAGTCAAACTTGGTCAACTGTGACTGATTTTATGGTTTTGATGGATGGATTTGGTTTGAGAGAGCTTATTCATGTCCCAATAGGCCTCATATATCATGGCAAACAACATCATTGAAGAAATTGAAGCCAATCAGAAATTTCCAAAAATAGAAACTGGACCTGTAATTTTAACTGCCAAAAATGGAAACTTCTTGATCCCAAACTTACATCATGATACAAGCTTCAAATGAATTTTTGCCCAACATGAAAGTTGAAGATCTTGTTCTCCCATTTCCAAAAAGTCCAAGAACTCTCAATTCCCATGCATGGTTGTCAAGATATGATCAATTCATTTTCAAATTTTCTTGAACTTCAAAAGGCCATATCTCTCAAACCATTTGGCCAAAATTGGTGAGGTTTTTTCCTACAAACCACATTTAACCTCCTCTTTCCAAAAATGTAACTTTCATGTACCAAAACATTGCCAATCAAAATGGCATTTTTGAACCTACATGGATTATTTTCAAGTGAGGTGAAAAATTGAACTTTCCAATTAACCATTTCCAAACACTTTTACCATTCAAATGTGATCTGAAATGATATTTATGACTTGTTGGAAGGCCCAATTCGTGGTCTTTGCTTATGCATCATCCCATTTGGTCAAATTTGGCAACTTAGCAATTTGCTTCATTAAGTAAAACATGCTTAGCATCTCATTAAACAAAACTTAAACAGCACATAAAAACCATTTTTCTGAGCATTTGGTAACCCTAGCAGCCATTGTGCAAACAGAAAATTCACTCACTCTCTCAAATCCATTTTTCTCCCATTTTCAAAATCTGCCAAAAAACTCCAAAGAACCCGACCTTGCCTTTGTTGATTCATCATCCAAATAGCATCTTGAGCTCATTCCAACGTTGTTTCTCCACCTGTAGAAGCCTCTTGCCCGACTGTTTTTCCAAGGTATCATCAATGGTAAAGTGTGGTTGAAGTCATTTCAAGCTGTTTCAAGCCCAAGCATCTTCACCATTCATCATTTGGAGCACGAATCCTCATCTGTTTTGAGTCAGAACCACCAAATAACATCTAAATCTCCACTGTGCATCAATTTTGGTAAATTTTCGAATACCCTCATTTGCTAAACCATGCTATACTTATTGTAGATCTTAATGTGCTGATTCTAATGAACTTTACATCACATAAAATAGTTGAGTAATGAGTGAGATATTTAGAAATGAAATTTGATGTTCATTGTTATTTCTGCTCGATTCATGCTGGTTAACTTGATTCCATGAAAATGATGCTTGGATTCTTGATGTGTGTGGTTTGCTGATTCTATTGGTGTGCTCATTACTCATTTCTGGGAAATTTGCTCTTGGACAAGTTTGATGATGAATTCTTTTCTTGCTCGATTCATGAGTTATATGGTGTTTTAATGAAAATTGATGATGGATTCGTGTTTGTCATTGCTTGCTGATCATTTGTGTGTGTCCAATTTCATTTTCTGGAAATTTTTTTGGTGAGCTCGATTTGGAGAAGAATGTCATGCTACTGTACACACATAAACCCTAATTTCCATGGCTGTCCCCTGTTCACGTGACTGCATGCCACTATTCACCCATACTGGCCAATGAAAACATTTCCTTCCGTGGCCCTAAACGAGGCCGTTTTGTTAAGTGGAGTCCTTATTTACAAGTTTGCCACTCGTGGCACATGGCTTATTAGAATTAAGTTATTTCTTTTCATTTTAATTTCACTTTTGATCTCTAACTTACAAAAAATCATATCATCATCATATTTGATCCAAATTTCGTGGGAATTTTTGCATTATCTTCATCATGATCTCTACTTTTTTATCATATTTTTTCCAGAATTTTGTGATCATTGGATTTTATTTGGCATATTGGTTTGAAACATGTATACATATTTTGCACATTTTGCCAATTCATTTGTGAAATGGTCATGACTCATCCAATGGCCCTGAAATGTTTTGTGCTCAAACTAGACTCATTCATGTTTATTTTGATGTAAAGTTTGTGAATTTCTCTTATCTGGATTGGGAGTTGTGAATTTTTGAAGTAGGGTGTGACAATTTGTGTCACACCATTGATGTGCAACTTGTTGATTTTTGTATCCATGCTTCTTGACCTCCAATTGATCTAAAATTTTGCATGAACCTACTCTTGTATGTCTAGTTTGCACATGATTTTTCTTGGGATTATTTGTGCCATTTTCCATTTGTTTGAGATTTTCTCCCCTGTTTGACCAAAATGTTGACCTTATGTGATACATGTTGCCATTTCATTTGTGAAATTCTCATACTTTATTAGATGGACATGAAATTTTACATGAGATAACTAGACATCCTAAGATTTGCCATGGTTTTAGTCCCATTCATTTATCTTACACCATCTCTGACTTATGATTTTTCTAAGTTGATGCATGTTTGGTTGACTTCTTTGAGCATGTTCAAAATTGCTTTGACTTTCTGGTTTTCATTGACTGCCTTCCACTTGTCCAAATGGGATGAAATTTGACATGCTTACCATGCTATGTGTTAGGATTGATCATGATTTATTTGGTGATTTTTGGAAATGTTTGAGTTGACTTTTGATGCAAGTCTTTCTGTTGACTTCTATGAGCTCTCATTTGCCATGCTTTGACTTCTTTTACTTATGAAATGATGATGATGCATGATATGAACATGAAACCAATTGGGTTTGCTTCCTAAATGTTTGAATTTGATTTTGATTGGACATTGCTTGCTGTTTTGACTTTCTCCTTCATTTTTGACCCTAGGCTTGTCCTAGTGGTCCTGTGGCTTATGTTTGAGTTCTTGTTTTCAGGTTAAGCTACAAATGCTTCAAAGAGATCATTACAATTTGATTGAGTTCATTTGATTATCATGAGCTAACCTCTTTGTTTTGTAGGATGCTTGGCTCATGTGCCTTGAGCATTGTGCTTTGCCCATTTGTTAATTGCATTGACTGTTGATTCTTACTTCCTGTTGCTTTAATTTGTGAGTTACATACTAACATCTGCTTGACTATTTCAGGTGCTTTTAGTTGCTCAGTTCCTCGTGAACTTTTGCTTTGCTTTGCTTATATAAGCAATTTGCATTGAGGTATATTTCTAATCTCCATGTAGTCTGGAAGACCTGGCCTGTTACTTGGCCAGGCAACTGTCTGAAGTCCTCCTTAAGAGGCAATGTTTGTGGATGTTTAAATCTTGTCCCTGTACATATACAAAGTCCTCCTAAGTGAAGAGGCAATTGGCAGAACCAAGGGATAAGCAACCTATCCCCTGCTAGTCTGTGTGTCACTCACATTGCTCACACTACTTGTGTTGATGCATAGTGGGTAAAAACCCAAGATCTATAGAGTCATTTGTGGATAGAGTTCCCCCATTCTGAACTCCCACACTTTCTGATATTCAAATGCTCTCCCTGGCCAGGGATAAGAGCAATGAGGCACACCCCTCATCTTCTTTCATCTGCTTCACCTTAGCCCCTCAATGGCAAGGTTAAGAGCAACATTCACCCCGGTTCCAGTGGTTTGTTTGTTGAGGTTGATATGACCCCTCGACTAAAACCTAGCCTTGATGTTTGAGCCCCTTGTTGGTGTGTTTATTTCATGCTGTATGTGCTTGTGTGGTGTGATTGTATCCCCTAGGTTTGCTAGACTCCGCGTAGTCTCGTTTGCATGTCAATTAAGGTAGCACGGTTCCTTCGTATAGGACTTCCTTTCTTGCTTGAGCTTTCCTAAAACACAAACAAACATTATCCCCTCTTAAGGATACGTTAACTCCTTCTACTACAGGTGAGTAAGTCTCCAAAGGTCGAGCATCCGGTAGATTGCGTAGTGACGTTGTCCACCTAAAAAACACAAACCAACAGGAATAGTTTAGCCGAACTACGGCAACTCTGATTCTCATGTCCAGATGAGATACGTAGGCACGATATGCGATGTCTTGTCGAGTTTGACTAACCACTAACACTAATTCTCTTCTCTCGCCCTCGTTGCGATTGAGACCTCCCCTTTCTCTTGCCCTAGTTGCAATCGAGACCCTTCTTCTTCCTGTGCAAGTTGGGTTAGGTGTGGCTTGCTTCCTGTGCAAGTCGTGATTAGGATAGGCTGGCTCCCTGCGCCAGTTAGTTAGAAACCTTAACTTAGGGACGATTTTGCATGACAACATCTAGGCTCGAGTCGTAGTCTCCCTAGAGTTGTGTCTCCCTCTGTTATCTGGTTAGGCTAGACCCTTTATCCCTGCGTAGGGGAACTACATCGCCCTGATCTTCATACCAGATGAAGTATGTAGGCAGGAGATTGAGCTGATCTCTCCGGGCGCCCTTTTTCTTTTTGTGTGTGTTGTTTGACAGTTGCTAGGCTCGAGTGCCTGACTCCTTAGCAATTCGTTGTCTGTTTGTTTGAGTGTGTGCTTGACAGTTATAGGCTCGAGTCCCCGACTCCCTATTAACCTGTTGTGTTGTTGTGTGCTTGGAAGCCGATGTAAGTCCATCGAGTGGCATTTGGGTTCCAGTGTGTGTGTGTTTTGGTTCGGATGCTGATGTAAGTCCAGTGATTGGCATTCGGGCTCCATGTTTGCCTGTGTTTGTTTGTTTGTGTGCGTGTCAGCCGAGCTACGAATGCTTTGATTCTTCTCTCGTCCGAGAAGATACGTATGCATAGGATGCGATATCCTAGCGAGCATGTGTCGTCTCCCCAGTCCGAACTACTTCGACTCTGATGTCTGTGCCTGATAGACTAAGTAGGCCCAGGATGCGACATCCTGCCGAGTCAGTTTCAGTCTGTTCCTTTTGTCTCTTTCAGCCAGTGTGTGTGAGTTTGAGCAGTGTTTAGCAACCAATATTCCTTCCTATTGTGCGTGGATCCCGTCGAGTACGACAGATGCGTAGGGGTGCTAATACCTTCCCTTCGCATAACCGACTCCCGAACCCATTCTCTTTGGTCGCGAGACCATGTTCTTTCCCAGGTTTACTTCGAGCGTTTCCTTTCCCTCTTTTGGGATAAATAACGCACGGTGGCGGCTCTGTTGTTTCTTCTTTTCCCGCCGGTTTTTCGCGTAATGCGACAGCTGGCGACTCTGCTGGGGATATAAGAGAAGTTGACCTATGCTGGTCCATCTTCCCTAAGCGAGTCTCTCCTAGCGCTCTCTAGGTTAGGGCTTTGGTTGCTTTGCACTGTTTTATTGCATTCTTTGTATATATTTGCATTTACTGTTTGCATTTATTGTTTGCATTAATGTTTGCATTCATTCATATTCATCTGTTCATCTGGCTGTGTTTCTCTGTTTGGGGTGGGAGTTACTCGAGGTAAAAAGCCCAATACCCAGGCTATGAGTGAAATCTAGGAAACCTAGGAATATAGTGATTCATGGGAAGCGGGTGGTGTACGCCACTTAGCGGAACATTGATATCACGAGCAGTTCAGACCCTGGTGGGATATTATCGGTGCATACATCGGGTGTGCACAGGATGATATTCTGCGAAAGGTTATTTATGCTGCGTTTCTCTCGACCTTACCCTGGCCTAGACGACACCCGTGAGTGGGGAAGGGTTTGATCATTATTACAGGTACCGTTGGTGACTCCTGGTACTGATAGTGACTACGAGTTATATTTCTGGACGCCGAAGGTTTGACCATGGTATTGATCAGAGGGTTCCGTTTATTTCGGATCCCTGGGCTGAATTTGAGGGTACTCGCTCAGATGGTGACTCAGTTCTCCAGACTTGGGTTCAGATGCCGGCTCCTCAGATGAATTTGGGGTTTCAGATGGTTCCTCAGATGCCAGCCTGCCAGTCTTGGCTCCATCATTTGCATCATAGCATGTTTATTTTCCAAAAAAAAAGTTAACTCGCATACGCATATCCTTTTCAGGATCATTCATGATAAAATAGCATTCGCATCATATGCATATCATACACATATCATCCTTGCATTACAGACATGCTTGGGAGTGACTTCTCACTTTGGGTTTTGACTGAGACAGGATTGTTGATCACCGTCCGCACCGCGACCAGACTCAATCATCAAAGAAGTATGGATCAGGTTCAGACTGAGTTGGCTGAGATGAGGGCGAACATGGCCCAGTTCATAACGATGATGCAAGGGGTTGCTCAAGGTCAGGAAGAGCTCCGAGCCCTGGTTCAGAGACAAGAGACTGTACTTCAGACTTCCAACCGTGCTTCGCCTATTGCTGCACCCGCTCATGAGACTATCAATGTTGCTGCTCCCACTAACGACTATGCCATAGGGGAAGAGTTGAGAGGAATAAGAATCAATGGACAACCTCTTGCTGCAGAGGGCAATGTCAGAGCTACCCGGGCTCCGATTCGTCATCCAGCTCCGTTTGTCAACCAACAAGAGGACATGTTCACGTTGCTGAGTGAGGAAGATGAAGTGGTCAGAATGGAGGATAGGGATCGTAAAGTGGATGCTCTTGCTGAGAAAATCCGAGCCATGGAGTGTCAGAACTCACTTGGGTTTGATGTGACCGACATGGGTCTGGTGGAAGGGTTGAAGATCCCCTACAAGTTCAAGGCACCCTCATTCGAAAAGTACAACGGTACCTCCTGTCCTCGCACCCACGTGCAGGCTTACTTCAGGAAGATCTCTGCTTACACTGACGACGAAAAAATGTGGATGTACTTTTTCCAAGATAGTCTATCTGGGGCATCTTTGGACTGGTACATGGAGTTGAAGAGAGAATCAGTCAGAAGTTGGAAAGATTTGGGTGAGGCCTTTCTGAGGCAATACAAACACAACATGGACATGGCGCCGAGCCGAACCCAATTGCAGAGTTTGTGTCAAAAATCCAAGGAAAGTTTCAAAGAGTATGCCTAGAGGTGGCGTGAGCTAGCCGCTAGAGTGCAACCTCCGATGCTGGAGAGAGAGCTGACTGACATGTTCATTGGGACCTTGAAAGGAGTGTTCATGGATCGCATGGGAAGCTGCCCGTTCAGTAGTTTTTCAGATGTTGTTGTCTGTGGGGAGAGAACTGAAAGCCTTATCAAAGCAGGAAGGATACAAGATCCTGGCTCTTCAAACTCTTCAAATTCTAAGAAGCTATACTCTGGGGCACCCAGAAGGGGAGAGGATGAAACAAATGCTGTGCACCGTCGAAGGAGTGCGAATAGAGGACCATATCGTCAGGTCGCCGCTGTGACTATTCCAGCCACTCAACCTCAACAGCAACAGAGAAGACCAACTCGGCAGTATCAGCCTCCACAACATTGTCCTCAACAACAAGCTTACCAGCCTCCCATTGATAATCAAGCTGGTACAAGTAATGAGAGGAAGAAGATCATTTTTGATCCAATCCCCATGTCCTACGCCGAACTGTATCCCTCTCTGATAGAGCGGAACTTGATCACTCCCAGAGACCCGCCGCCCATACCCGTCAACCCTCGATGGTGGTATAGGCCTGAACAGCAGTGTGTGTATCATTCGGGTGCTCCTGGTCATGATGTAGATAGCTGCTTTCAGCTGAAGATGAAGGTTCAAGACCTTGTGAGGTCAGGTATTCTGATTTTGGAAGACTTAGGTCCCAATGCTAATCAAGCTTGAAGCTCACAAGTCCTGGGCTGGCGCCGACTTTTCTTCAGAAGGGTTGTTCAAAAGCAGAAGTTGCTGATGCAAGAGATACTGACAGTTGTCATCCCCGGTGGGATCTATCACAATTGGGTCACTGTGGGCTTTCCTACAGTTGTTCATAAGTCTTTGTAATAATCACTTTGTTTAAAAACCCTTCTCCCATGCCAAAAGGAGAAGTGATGGCATTGTTGGCAACATTTTATGCAATGATATTTTCATTCAGATAAATTCATGTTAAAACATTTGTTTTTTCCAATTTGTTTTTCCTTTTCGCTTTTTGCATGAAATAGGTGATCACAAAAAACCCTAAAAATAAGAATAAAAGCAATCTTTTCATCTGCATAACGATTGTCTTGTTTGATTTTCAAAGAGCTTTTCATATCAAAATCTTTATGCAGGTTGTTTCTCAAACCCATTAAACATAATGATCGGACGTCATCTCCCAATTTTGAATTCCCTGTATTTGAAGCGGACGAAGATGATGTTGAAGGGATTCCTGACGAGATTTCCCGATTTTTTGAGCAAGAAAAGAAGATCACTCAGCTGCATCCCGAGAATCAGCATAACAGCCAACTGGGGCATAAAAAATGACAGAAAAAAGAAAGAAAGAGGAGGGTGCAAAATCAAAAGAAAGTCCAAAGAAAGAAAAAGAAAGAAAGAAATAAAAGAAAATAGCACCCTCAAAGTCCCAAGTTGGCTGATGCTGAATTCGATCGAAAAGAAGAGATCAACTGCCATGTGTCATGGTCAGTCATATCAGCAGAGAGTGAAAAAGCATTTGATAAGAAGGTCAAGCCTCGTGTGTTCCGAGAAGGTGACCTTGTGCTCAAGAAAGTCTTGTCTTTCGTGCCCGATTCCAGGGACAAGTGAACCCCCAAGCTATGAATGTCCATATGTGGTCAAAAAAGTCTTTTCAGGCAATGTTTTGACACTTACAACAATGGATGGAGAAGTTCACTCGTCCTGTGAACTCTGATGCAGTCAAGAAATACTTCGCCTAAACAAAAAAAAAAGAATAGCTCGCTAAGTCGAACACCCCAAAGGGCGACTTAGGCAAAAAGGAGCGTCTCGGTGGATTGAAAACCCGAAAGGGCGATCCAGGCAAAAGTTAGAGACATTGAAAAAAGAATTTGCATCCCGCTAGATTGAGCACCTCACACTGGGGCAATCTAGGCAAAAATTAGGGATTTGGCAGGTAACTGCATCTTGACAAGACTGTGTTGTACATCTGTCATCCGTCAGGAATTCTCGATTCGTCGTCGACTGAAGCTTTGAATACATCGAAAATTCAGAATGGTAGAGGAAAGGTCATTATGTTCAATGTAGCCCTCTCCAATATATATCACCGATTTCAAACTTGTACAGATCTATGGAGTCTCGCCCTTTGCAGACTACCATTCCATTACATCTATTTGAGCTTTTATCCCATTATTTGCACTCTTATTTGTTTTCAACTCAACAAATGTTTTGCATGTTTTAAGTGATAGAGTATCATTGTTTTCAAAATAAACAAATTTTTCAAAAAAATTGTTCTTAAACAAAGTGAACATTCACGATGATGGAAGGATACTTAGGAGATCCGCAGTGCTCTCCCGAGGGTGGTATGATTACCAACAGGTAAGATAATTGTTCGTATCTCGAGCATGACTGTATCCTTGTCCTGCAGAACATTTTCATGGTGTCTCCTCAGCGAGGTTGCTCAGTGCAGTGTTGGTTGAAGTTGTTTATCTTCATGTTCCCGGCAGTACAACATTCCTTCTCCAAGTCCCTGTTAGCCCTATTGTGGGGCATCTCCAGTAGAGGATTGTTCGAGCCCTACCGTGGGGCACTCCCAGCAAGGTTGCTTTTGAAATATTTTGTGGGGAAGTTCCCCAAGCAGAGTGTTTACTGAAGACGTTAGCGTTCCTCTCTCCAGCAGAGCAGTCTTCTCCTCTCCCCGCAGGATGGTGTCGTTCCCTGATATCCCGGTTTCCAGTAGATCGCGTTTGCTCTCTGGTGTTTTGGCCTTCCCTATGGAAGAAGAGTAGTACCGGGTGGTTGATTCCTGGACCTGTGTGTTTACATGTCTGTTTGTCAGCA